>NW_028186105.1:420123-491221 GCF_003343005.1 Rhea americana
ATATATATATATATATATAAATTATGTATTGGTATATTAGTGGCACCCTAAACCAGCCATGACGACTTAAAGTGTGAGTGACGGGGCAGACAGAGCATCAGGTTACACTCAGGTCTGTAGTGCAAGCATAGCCATGGAAAGGAGGAAAGGTCCCAAAGGACCAGAAAGTGAAAAAGTGTCTTCGGAAAATGGTACGAATGGACTCAGGGCATTACTGACCAGCCAGACCAATTTTGGTGACTGGAAAAACACTAGAACAAATGGCAAAACCATCTGTAAGTGTCTAAATAACAAGGTGATTCAGAGAGGCCAAGATGGATTTGTCCAGAATAAATTGTCAAGCCAGTATAATTTCTTTTCTTTCTTTTGTTTCAGAGAAATGGGCATCATGAAGAAGGGGGAGGCAGTCAAGGTTATCACCTCTATCCATCTTGCCTTGACTAAAGCTTTTGATCCAGGCTCACACAGTGGCATTCTTATAAGCAAAATAGAGAAATAGGGATTAGATAAAATCACCATAAAGAGGCTGTTCAGGTGGCTCAGGCAGTGTGCTCGAAAGAACAGTTATCCAGGGCTTACTGTCAGACTGTGAAGATGCTTCAAGTGAGACCCTCTAGTTGGCTGTCCAGGCTCTTCTGTTGATCAATACTTTCATTAACAACTCCAATTACAGAATAAGGAAGTCCCCTTGGGAGGACAAGGCACTTTGCAGGACAAGATTATGTTCAAAATGATCTTGATGAATTGCAAGAAAAGTCCACAATCAATGTGATGAAATTCARTAAAGACGAGAGCAAATACTACGTTCAGAAAGGAAAAATTAAATGCATGGATACAAAACAGGGGATGACTCRTTAGGCAGCAGGTGCCAGAAGGAGGATTATAGCAGTTCACAGCCAATGGTCAGCARTGCAATATTGTTGAGAGACACATGCCATTCTGCTGTGTTAGCAGGAATCTAAGATACAGGAGGTTGCAGTTCCTGTCTGCTTGTGCCTCGAGGAGGAGGAGAACAGGAACGATGAAAGTGAAGAGAGCAGGACCTGGAAGGAACATTGAAGTAATGGTTTTTGTCTGACTGAGARAGAAGAGAGAGGAGCAGTGACACTATAACCTTTTCTTATCCCTTTGAAAACRGTTTTAAAGGGGGAGTAAACAGTCTCTGTGTCCACTGGAGAGATGGCAAGGAATAATTGGCTTGATTGCAGTAAAGGAGATTTCCCAATAATATAATAATAAAGGCCAAACATTCACAGTCATCGCATGGGAGGTGCCTGTCACTGGAGGCTTGTGAGAACAGGCTAGATGAATCGTCAGCAATGGTAGGGGTATATCTGATCCTGCCTCACAGCAGCATAGATGTCTTCTTTGGTACTCTCAAATCCTGCACTGCAATGATGGCTTTGCTGATGGGCACGCTGATTACCAGGTTGGCACTGGAAGAATTTGTCTCCGAGTTATGTTGACAGGGACCTTCTTCAGCAGCACAGGGAGTTTGTCACCTGGTGGAGTCATCTGAGCATGTCTTACCAAACAGTTCCTGGAAGGGGGGCCCTAGTGATTCGGTAGTGCTTTTGTTTCTTCTCTTCTTTACCTGTGGCAGATCTTACTCTTTGCTAAGTGCTGAGTGACCAGAACTCCTTTATTTAACTTAGGATAGGAGTCAGTGGAACCCTGGTATTCCAAATCCAGCAAAGGGCTCCATGAAAGATAATTAATAGGAACAGAAGGAATTGCTCAGCATTGTGCATCTGTCATGTGTTGCACCCCACAGTCAGGCTTTGGCAAACTGAGAGCCAGCTGGAGGGATTTGTGTTTGCACTAGCAGGTGTCACCTTATGAGAAAGCAGTCAAGTCAGCCTCATGGCAGGGATTATTTTGACCGATTGTATTTTGCCAATGTGAGTGACTAACAGCCACCATGCCATGAAAACTGATTTAACATTTTTCTTCTATAGAAGTGACATCAGAAACATGGGAATTTTCAAATCAGATTGGATAAATGGTCTAATCTCCTGCCTTGGACAGGAGCCACTACCAGCTGCTGTAGCCAAATATGATAGTATTTTCTTGCTAAGAGTTAGTGGATTATTGCCCTGCTAACCCTCCGTACGTAGCAGTGAACATGCATATTTCTACCTTTATTTTTCTATATACAGTTTTTTATAGTTTTACTTCAAAAAACAGGCTCCACAACATAAAAATAAAGTACTAGGCTCTTCTCACAGTTACTTGATAGCAATGAGTTTCACAGCTGCATTTTGCACTGCAAAAAAAATCAGGTTAAAGATCATATTCAATAAAAGAGCAGGCTTTCTTGATTTTATTATAGATCCCACAATGATCAGTCACAGCAAATGACTTACAGCATTATATTTACTTGTCTCCATTCCACTGTTTACACACACTTTTCTTTCTCATGTGGTTCTTTACTTTCACCATATCGTAACTGAATTTTTCCTTTGAATTGTATCATGCAGCAAAAATCCCGGGATCATTATCACAAGCTTCAGAAAAGAAATAACTTCTTCCTACCATAAACACAATTGCCTAGTGCTCTTGTCATCCTACACAGCATGGATATTGCTAATGACAGGAGGTTGTGCCATGTTCAGAGACCTTTGGGAGTAGAGAAAAGGCCAGTTCTGAGCAGATGCCCAATTTTATTGCAGTATTGTGAAGGTTAATTACTCTAATAAGCATTCATGGGATTCAGAGATCAGGAGGAAAAAATCACAAACACTATTAAGGTGTCAAAGGTGTAAAAGGCAAATTGAAAGAATCAAGTGCCAATTTCTGTTTTCTGAAATTTAAGCTAATGTCACTGACTGCTGCTGACAGGCATCTCAGAACGCTCTTGCTGCCCTTGAGGGACTGTGTTCAGATTGCCTACCCTGTGTACTTAACTTAGCTACTGTTGACTGATTTGAATCTAGGAGCAGGAATACACCAAGCAAAGCAGCCACTTGGCTGTTTGGGGCAGTCAGCCCCAGCTGTCTGTGCAATGGATGAGGAGAAGTGGTTTGTAGCACCTAACTAAGCACCAATAGTAGAAAACTTGAATACATTCCCATCAGGGAGAGGGTCTTTGGGGTRTGCAAATGCTGGGGAAAAGGTCTTCATTTGGGGAAGACTGGAAGGAAATTGGCTTGGAAAAAAGAACTTGAGCTCACAGCAGCATTTGCTTTCTTCATCACCTCCAAACTAGCTTGCTGCAAAAGTTGTGTTAGTGTAGACATGACAAATCTGGGCAACGTTCACATAGTGGCATCAAGGACAGACTCCAGGAGCTGGGCCTTCATCTACATCTTTTCTGTCGATGTAATGGGCTGTCACTTGTCTCTAGCTCAGGTGCAAAATGTCTACATTGTGCTTAGCAAGAGCAGACCCAGTGAAATCAGCTTCAGCTGCCGTTGTCCAGCTTGAGCACATCTCACTAATGAGAGCCTAGATGTGTGCTTTGATAGCGAGCAAGCTAGGACTCTCCCTTCAGAGAGGGTCTGGATCAGCTGTGATCCTAGCACWCATATTGTTTAAGTAGTAGGGATGGTGAATTGAGACTTAAGGATGGGCTCAGACCCATGCTGACTGCAGCACAGATGTGTGTGACCTGCAGTTTTCTTTCATGTTTAGCTCAATGTACTACAGGGTTCAATTTGCAGGTTTCGGATACTTGGGATCCCCTTTGCCTCTGGTATGGTCCTGGCGCTATAAAGCATATTTGAGGSACTTGTGCTAACTGCTCCCATGCTTAAAGGGTGAAATCCTTGCACTCTCTTCGCACAGAAGATAYTGCCTTGGGAATTTGGTTCCTCTACCTCAAGCCAAGTTTTTCACAAACACTTGGGAAAGTAGATTGAGGAGGAGGAAAATGAATTAAGGGAGAGATATGTTGGATGTATGAATAAAAAGATCTTAGTGTCTGACAGGTTCAGAGTGGCATTTAAAAAAAAAACTTCAAATTTGAAATATATCAGATTTTATGTGCCCCACATGAGACACCTCAGGCCTGTGCTTGTAACTAGTTCTCCTAAACACCACATTGCCCACTTTGAATTAAAAATCCTCACTACACTGACGCCTTCACCTGAAGCACCCACAGGTGACCATCATTGTCAGYGTTGTATCATGATCCCAGGAACACATCTGTGGAATAGATATCCAGGACAGTTTATGCATTAAGGCTTGATTCCAGCCTTGGAAATCGCTGTTCCTTATATGCGCCATTGAACCTATTCTTGCATCATTACCCTTTTTATTCAGGGCTATATTGTACTATGCCACTCCCCTAATGCAAGATAGCAGAAGAAACCACTGAGAACCTTATTATTTCTCTGGTACAASGACGTACAAAGCTATTTGCTTCTTGAGACTTCAGTTTTATCTCATGGCCATGTTACTAGCATTTCGATTCATTCTCTGATGGATTCCCTTAAAATTTTATTTTTCCTTCCTCAGAACAGTGTGTTCTAGGTAGGAAACCTGTTCACTAGAGGATTAATTACTCTTTGGTGAGTCTCTTGCTGAATTTTCATGCTCCATAGAACTTCATAGTATAAACAATTTTCTAAAATAGAATTAACACTGTTTCTCCCAATGAAGTAATATCAGGATACCCAATCTGTATAATTAAAGCATATGAATGCTGCTCATTTTCTGGAAACAGGTTCCAGATAAATAACTGGTCATAGATGGAGTATTTGGTAAGCACTAGGATAATCATGTCTGTTTATCACAGATGATATTTAGGAAAATGTATCTCCTGCAGTGCTTGAACAGGAAAAAACACACCTTTGAAAACCTCAGCAGAGTCWGCGGAAGTGCTTGTCCCTGTCCTAAACTGATAGATGCTGACAAGAGTGTGTGTTGACAGGGCCAGTGACAAGTCATCCTTTTCCCTTCAGTCTGATTGAATTCCTAGATCTGAAAATCAAGCGTTCTTAATGCTTTTGGTCTAACTGAAATGTCTCTTCTAAACTATAAACCATTTATCTGAGTTCTAATCTCTGCTGCTGAGCTGTCACAGTCAAAAGGCAAATTACCAGGCAGACAGATACTCTGAAGGTGTAGGAAGAATTTCAGTTGTAATGGGGACATTTTGATCCCCTTTTAGCAGGAGAACCCTGCAGACCCCTGACATGCATTACCTGCAAGGGCTTGTCTGCCCCCCACATAGGGATGGAAAGCTACTTTGAAGTGGGCTGGCTGAAGGGTAACCACACGGCACAGTGCTTGGGGTAATTAGCCAAATGGGATGGGGTTAGTATGCAGAGGGCAATGATTTTACTCATGTGAATGTCCTGCTTTGGGGACCCTTGGATGGCACTAGTAGTGTTGTTTAGAACTGACTTAGGGATCTCTGAGGTGATGCTGGGCTGTAGCATCTGGTGCTGTGTATTCCAGACACCTCAGAAGACTTGTCCTTGATAGCAGGGCTCCYGTCGATGCCCAGGGAGATGGTCCTGGGTTAGATGCAGAGTCCTCAGGTGTGGGCCTCTACCCTCTCACCTGCATCCCTGCAGTAAAGGTGAAGTCCCACACCTTAGTGACAGGAGTCCTGGGGGTACTTGTGACACTGCCTGTGGAGAGCAGGGAGAGTGTGCAGATGCTATAAGATGCCCAGCATCAGGCATCTTGGGTGGAAACCACATACTCCGTAGGAAGGATGTGAGAGGACACTGCTAAATGCCCAGGACTCTGCTCTGCTCTGCTAATGCTGAGGACTCTGTGCTGACAGGGACTGTTTAATTGTTTTAAGGTCAAGTGGCAGAAGGATGACATGGACAACAATTTGAACTTCTTCTCTGTCTCCTCGGATGGGCGGATAGTGTCGTGGACCTTAGTTAAGGTAAGCAGTAGGTGGCAATTTCCTTTCCCAGCCAGATTAATGCCAGTTGCCTCTGAAGTTCAATGATGCACTAGATTTATTATTATTTATAATGAGTCAGGTTTGAAAAGAAGTGGCAGCAACAGATTGTGGGTTCAGTCACAGCTTGCTACTGCTGGCCTCCAGCTGGTCTGGGGCTCCATGTTAAACTTAGAAACAGGCAGAACCAGGCAGCTCCTTGCTCTACCCTTCATCCTGCCTGCAGCTGCAGACCACAGAACAGAGATCCTTGTGCCTGAAGATGAGGGAACATTTTTCTGCTTTGCAGCTGCAGGAATTCAAGATTAGTCCTTGCTCTGAAGCCCTCCTTGTCCTGGGAGAGTCACCCAGAGACAGGGCAGAATGATCTGCTTTCTTCTCCAAGACTCCTGCTCCCAAAATGCTCCCCTGCAGATTTCAATTCAGAAGGGGAGTGGGAAGGATCAACTCAGCTGCAGCATGACGTTTTCATGCTCTGTCAGTGATGTTTTTCTTTTGGAGCACATGCATTGATAGAGACTTAACCTTAATGTCCCTTAATGACCTTTTGTCTGAATCTCACTATTTTTCTCTGCTGGCTAGTTGATTTTACACTTGAAGATTTCAAATCTTGTACCTCACAAATAATTAAATTGCCCTAAAAACATAGAATTCAAAAYAGCTGTACCGTTATTCTCCAGCAAGCAAAGAAATTTCTTTACATCCTTGGGTGCTCATTTTTTCCAACCATTTATACCAAGCTGCTCAAAGCTTGTCTGTTCTGAGACTTTTAGGGCCTTGCTGCTGTGGGCAGGGATTCACGTCTAACATTGTACATTTAGTCCCACTGTTRTGCTGGGAGAGGGAGCCCCTTCCAACAAACACAGCAAGAAAGTGTGTTGGTTACTAGTTCTTTTGCAAACTCTTCCAGGTTCGTACATGCAACTTTATAAAAATCTAAAAATTTGGTCCCAGATCCCTTTCCCACATGAGCTCTCAGACCTTCATAGACAGGGAAAAGTAAACTCAGTGCTCAGCTGCTGTATTAATCCCCGGTATAGAGATACTGAAAAGACTTAATRATCAAGTGGGTAATACAAACGTCTGGGTGGAGGTCATACAGTTAAATACATCCAGTTAAGGGATTTAGCATTTACCACTTATTAGCTGAGCCTCAATAACAGAGTGTGCTCAGCCTACTACACTTAGGAGGTGTCACACTTTGGAGTAAGGCTCTTGTATTTTAAACTTCAGAGAAATGCCACAATTGGGACAACCTAAGTATGCAGATGGACTCTGGTGGCAGTTCACCCAGGAGAGAGCCTTTTGCTACATTTCTGTGATTCCATGTTCCACAGCTATGTTTCTAGTCCCCCTGAGCATGTTCTATACCTACATTACCATCCCTGGTGTGACTTCTGAGATCTCCTTAGCACAATGTCATTTCAACTCATTCCTTGCACTTCTCTTACGAGCTTGGCCACAGCTTGACCATATGGAAAGCTCTGTTTTATTAAGTTTCTGATTTTTTTAAGGCGAAGATAGCAGAGTTGTTATGTACTTAGTAGGCAAGGGTTGAAAACAGCACATTTTTACATGCTGTCAGGTTTCTTTTCTTGGACTGAGATTGACAGGAAAAGCAAGAGACAGAACCAAGAGGGCGTTTTGTTATCTGTGKTTTTTTACCCTACGAGAGGGAATGGACAACCAGGTTGAACTGCGGATAGTTTTACAAAAGAATGATCTCTGAGTTTTATTTAGAATAAAACTAAAGAAACTCCAGATCTTCTGTCTGAAAATCCATAGTGCAAATATGGAATAAGTGAAGGAGAGCTTCATTAATCTTTTTGAAAGGAATATCCAGAAGTAAAGCTTCTTCAAACACTGATAACGCTTCCAATACTGAGAGCACAAAGCAAATAAATTCATTCTTGTTTCCAGCTGGAAATTTGGCAAGCCTCACTCTAAATTTGCATAGAAGAGTTGTCAAATGCTAGCTAGGAATAGCCAATTGGCCCTGATAGCTATCTCTGTTAGGAACTGACACAATCACTTTGGACAAACTTCACAAGACATTAGTGCATGAGCCGTGTGTGCTGAGGCTGTAGTCTTGGCCTCTTTCTGGGATGACCTGTCATGATTGTGTAAAACTGCAAAGAAGGATGCAAGACTCCTGCAGCTGGATGACTCTGTTCTCCCACCTCGGATCCACACATTGCATATGATAAGGGAGAGCTATCAGAACGACATCAAGAAATCAATTGGTTGGGATGCAGGCTAGTGTTGCTTCTCTTGTCAGCACTCCCAGGTTTGATTACTAGTCATAGCTCACCCTTCCTGTGTGACCTAGAGCTAAATTACTGAGCTGCTCAGGGCTCCTCCTTTACTTGAGAATAATAACGACTAAAGGGAAATGGGCAGCTGCAAGGCCTAATTCACTAATGCTTGCAAAGTGCTTTACAATTCTTAGGCAGAGGCAACATGTTATTGTTCAGTATTCCTGGAAGGGCAGACTGCCGACAGTCTGTTTACCCAGAGGAGTACGTGAATGGCTCTGGCAATAAGCAGCCCCAGAAGCAGATGCATTTTAAGGATTGTAATGCTGGGTACAAAATAAAAACGACACAATAGTCCATAAAAGTGTGATCCCTTTCTGAGGTGAGAGGCTACAGAAGCCGTCCACAGAGGAGGCCTCGCCAGGTGGAGGTGCTGTGAGTAGTCTTCAAAGAAAGGCCCCAGGAAGATGCTTGCTTAAGAGTGGCAGCATCACATGGTTTATATTTATATTCCACCTGAACAGACACTGACTGTGTTAGCACATCTCTGGGCTGCCCAGAGCATATGTCTGACCAGTACAGGCTCTGCTAGACTCTCTGGATCTATCAACATGATCAGCTGTGGGCAGCTCCAAAGTCTCCTTTCAGACAGGGCTCATGTGGCCACTAGGTATGACTTGGAGGTAGGCAGGTGTCCTCTGGAGAGTAAGCAGACCTCAGTGCCTGAGCAGAGACAAGTCCCTGCTCAGCGTGTCCTTACAGTGCTCACAGCGACCAAAGCAAGTCCGTTCAGATGGGCGGTGAGTCGCACGTGGATTGTGCTCCGCTCCTGGACACACGGGGCACTACTCCTTCCAACTCTGACATATACCAGCTTATTTGACCCCTTTCTTACACATTACTTCTGAATTGAACCCACAATCTGCAAGAAGAGTCACTAACAGAAGGTAGGACTCTGCAGGTTGCAGGAGTCTGGCGTGCTTCTCACTTCTCTTGCAGATATAAGTTACTCCCACAGAATTTCCCATCAGTGGGCAAGGGCACATGGCTATGCAGCAGTGCAAGTTCATGAGGAGGAGGTAAATTATTTTACAGTTTTGAACTTTCTTGAAGCTTTTTTGAAATCGTCCCCCAAAATACAATAAAAGTGCTTTACAAAGAGTTGTCTTCTCTGAACTGCAGTACTGAGCATATGTTCACAAGCTCTTTTTGCATCTTCCCTAACACAAAATTCCCTGGGATTGACTTTCCCAGGCAGAATCTCCTTATCCACCTGAGTCCTGCTCTGGGCTTAGGGACGCTGCGACTAAAGCCTGATTCATTGAGCTAAAAAGTTATGTTTTGTTCTCACAGTGCTCCAGTGGGAAATCTGCAGATTCATGAAAACATCCAGTCCTCAGCCCACACTGCTCACTAATTTAATCTTTAGCTCTTTGTTCTTTTTATCAGCCCCAGGGTATTCTTATATTCACAACCAGCTCCATTCTGCAGAGGTATTCTAATTCCCAAAGCTAGTCTAAGAATGGATCTTTGCCCTCTCATTGTTTCTTCATACTCACCCACATTGTGTCTATTTTCATCTGTCTTTTTTCTCCTACCCAGACTGTAAGCTCTTTGGGACACAACCTTTTTACTCCGTGTTTGTATAGCACCCAACACAGCAGGCCTGCTGTGAGAGCTCTTCGGAGCTCTGGTAATAACAACAATATGGGGCACGTTTCCCTTGGGGGAGCTGCTTCCTAGAGATGTAGTTATCAATTGAATCTCAGAGCCTGGGAGACTCTGAATAATGGGACATTCTGCCACTCTGGTAGTAACAGAGGTGGTAAGAAGCAAGGACCAGCAAGGTGCTAAGTTACTATCCCTTAGCAGAGGAAGAGTGTGGTTTTAGTCAGCCCCATGACGATACGCAATACCCATCTTACAGCATGGAGGGTGATTTCACTTACCACTGTGATTTAAGCTAACAGTAGCAACCCACACTTGAAAATGTTGACCCAAAACCCCAAAGCTGTACAAGTGAGCTTCATGTGCCTGCGTGATGTGCTGCTGTGGCTCTCAGTACCAGTATGTCAAAGCATCAGGTCCCTGGAGGTTTTATGTAATATAGCACGTTACTAGGCTGCCAATAGCAAGCATGAAAAATTAAACAACTTATGGACAACTTTTTAAAATTCTTCCATAAAATTTGCCATTTTGAAATACTGAATATCTTTGTATTGTTGCTGTAAAGCCTGTTATTCATGTGGAATCTCTTCTGCCTGCAGAATGAGCTGGTTCATACAGATATCATCAAGCTGTCAGTAGAGGGAACAACGATGCAGGGGCCAGAAGGGCTACAGCTGCAAACGCTTGGTAGGAACCCAAGTCCTTGCCATACTGATTAATTACTGACACAAAGTCTCTAATCAGTCATTTGGGGGAATTAAATTGGGAGTGGGGCGGTGAGTTGCAAAGGAGCTAAAGAAAGGTTACTCCTCCTCACTTTGATCRTATAGCAGAGCAAAATCTGTCTGGAGCAGTTGGCACTAATTGAGGTCAAGGTTGCTGCTTAAATCTTATCTTTGCTTGCAGAGAAGATGAACATTCACTCAAAAAATGGCTGGTTTGGCTGTGAAATCCTACTATAGACAAGACATAGAGCTTTACCTGTATTTGTCAGAACTAAATCAACTTTTTTCCTCCTACTAGACATTGATCTGGACTTGCCAAATCAAGACAAAAAGCTACCTCTACTGTCTCCTGGGTACACTGCTTCCTGACCTGTAGTGGGGTACAGCTCATCTGGCTTTTGCTCTTTAGAGTTCAGCACCTATCCTGAGCCAGTTGGCCAGACTCCCTGTGTAACAAAATAGAGACAATGCAGTACTTCCAGGCTGAATCCCCTCATTCTGACCCTCCTGTGCCTGAAATAGGATGGGATGATTCAGTCCTGGAGGCCTTAGACTACACAAGGAGCCTTGAGAAATCCCTTATGTCCAGTAGAAAATACCTACTTTTGGTAGTAAAGCTATGGTCTGGGTTTGCAGAAGGTACTTGCTCTGCATTTAAGGATTGCCCTCTTTCTAGGGTAATAATTGGTGGACAATGTATGTTTTTGAGAAGCCTTTGCTCTGCCACACAGTTTGGAAGAAACCGCCTAAAGCAGTACACTTCAGAACTCCCAGGGGCTTTAGGATTGTTGGTTAATATTACTGGGAAATGGATTTTCAAAGACTTGCCTTGAATACTTAACAATCTATTTAAATGTTAAAAATGCAGACAGTATTACAGGGTTGAAATGACCTTAACAATTCCTTTGAGGTTTACTTCTTTTTTAACATTTAAGACGTAAAACTGTTTTCAATTGCCTTTGCAGAAAGTTCTCTGCTTCTGAATCTTATCTACTTGTCCCTGTTCCTCCTCTAATAACTGCTATGGATGTCCCTGCTAGTGAATAGCCCCAAATTATTGCAGCACTCCTCAGACGTCCCGTCAAGGATGGGATCATCCCATCAAGTATCAGGATGCTCAAGGACCCTCCTGAACTTTTCTTTCACTATCATGTGTGCTCCTGGACAGAGTGTCTTTAGACAGTCAGACAGCTCCTCTTTCTTTGTGCCCACTACTTTCTCCCTTACTGATTAATGCCTACTTACCAGCTAATATCTGCATGCAGAYTGCCACTGGAGCTGCGAGTGTGTGGCTCCACCTCTTCAGCGCATTTATCCTTGGCTGACAGAGTGTGCTGAAGGCTCTAAACTCTCCCATTAAGCATGAACCTAACTACTGAGCTGGTGGGCTCCTGAGGGCTCTCSTTACTTAGTGCCCATCATGGAATGYATTTTTCAATTCTGCCTTCCACTTTTGCAGCTTTTCTTTTAAACTGTAAATGAGATTGCAAGTTGGCTTTCTTGGATGATATTGCATCTGCCTCAGAGTAGAACCCAAAAGATGTCACAGAATCACATTCTGTTGTGACTGATGCCTGTATAAAACACAGGTCATAATGCTGCTCAATTCAGGGCTTTTGACGTCTGGAGGAGGCTTYGGTGCCCAGTGAAAGATTTGTTCTCGAATCACACCCTTTGTATTTTCTATTGGTTTTACTGAAATGAGTCTGCTGAATGGCTTCTGAGCTAAGGGTGAAAAGGACACAGGGAGGCATCACATGATATTTCTTCTCTGAACCGTCTTAGGCATAGGAAGCCATTTATATTTTTATGAAAAACAAAGATCTGTTCTTTGCYAATACTCTGTTAGGAGGCAGGCCTCATCCTGATGACTATTACATGGGTACTAGACATTTAAAATTCTTACCAGAGTGAATCCCAGTTTGGGGCCARTCCATGAGATATCACTGTTAACAACTGCTTCCGCTGTTGCACTGGAGAACGCTGCTGTTTCTGGAGCTCCACAAAGGTGTCGAGAACATCTGGAGTCTTGGAGACCTTAGGAAATCARGGACAGATACTAAAACCTGGTGGGAGGTTTGGTGGGACTATGATTGAGAAAGGGAATGATAACAGTGTCTGAGGGCGGAGTGCAACTTTGTGTTTTCCATACCTAGCAGCATCCTTGAAGTTATATAGGAGAGAGAAGGCTGGGTTTGAACCAGAACCTGGTGTCTCTGGGACTGTGGGGGATGTTTTCAAAAAGAAGTTGTGCTTCTGAACAGCTTTCTTATCTGCATGGGGACCCCAGAGAGAAAGGTACAGCCTTTCTCAGGTACCATTGCCTACAGAGGCCACCTGGCAGGCACTTCTAATCACAGATCCATGTCAGTTCTTCACGGAGCTCTGTGTTAAGTTTTGTATATGAACTCTCAGAGGCAGCGTCAGGGTACTCATTGCTTTAGAAAGCAAGTTATGTCCTGTGGATGTTGTTACATAGGCTTCAGATCTCCTCACCAACTGATCTTTGTCCCCAGCTGGAGAGGCAGCTTAGACTAATGGGTATGACATGGGGCAGAGACTCAGAGAGCTCGATTCTGCTCCTGACCTGTCATGTAATTTTCTCCAAGTCAGTTCACCCTTCTTTTAGTTCCCTTTATCCCTTTGTCTGTGTTTTCTTGGGGACAGGAGCAGCTTGGGAAGTGTTTCAGAAGCAGTGGCTCTAATTTCTTCTGGGGGCTTCTGGCTAATAAATCACTTTTGAAAACCTTGGCAGCATATGTGTGCCGTAGGCAGGGAATATGTGCTGGGCAGATGAACCAAATTCCTGTCTAATAGTCCTTTCTTCTGTTAATAGGCTGTGGGACATCATTTGATTTTCACAAAAAGATAGACTATTTGTTTCTCGTTGGTACTGAAGAAGGGAAGATCTATAAGGTAAGAATGGTTTCTTTGTCTCTTGTTTTACATCCCCTTGCCATTACTCGTTTTTTAGGCTCATCATCTTAACTATTTGCTCAGATAGATAGCAACAAAGTACAACTTCAGAGCCCAGTCCTGCCCTCAGATCCCTGTGGYGAGCCTGATACCACATAGAGCCCCAGAAGATCGCGAGAAGCTGTCTGCACAGACCCAATTAAGACCTTCTTTTGCAGAAACACTTTTCATGCAGACTGTATCCCAGAATGCTTTGCAGATTGCAGCTGTGTGAGTGAGGTGCTAACTGATCAGAGTAGAAGTTAAAAGGCATTGATTGTCTGTCCTCATGGCTGCAGGGAAATGGCAGGAAAATTCTCCTCTCTTTTCTTTTTTAGACCTGTTATGCTATGAGCCATAAGGCTAATGAAGCCTTGTTTCCTATGGATTGRTGTCCTGCAGCCCTCCCCTTCCACAGAGTTGGTCCTCCTCCAAGTCCTACATTCCCCTTGGCCTTATTCCTCCAACTTTTTGGCATATTCTCTCATCCTTCCTCCCTCTAGTCACCCCCATGCTCCCCCATTTCAGTGCTCCCAATACTGTGCTGTAGCCCTTGATTTGCTCACACAGTGTCAGCTACCTCCCTTCCAGTGTCCACCTGCAGCCTGATGCTGTGATACCCATTGCCTACTGGGAGTTCTGCTTGGCCAGCCAGCTTCTACCAGGTGGAGAGGGCAGTGGTTGAGTTTTGCTTGTCCTTCTCTGGATTAGGGTACTGCTTGGGTTTTTTCACTCTTCAAGGCCACCTATTTTTATGAAATATGTAAGACCTTAATATAGCCAAGGCCCTTGCACAGCCAGCTTTGACTGAAATTGCCASTAAGGTCAAAAGTGTTTGGGAGGAGAAACAAGCAGACAGCAGATCACAGCCATTGTGGTTTCTTAAGAAACCAAGCTGGAAATAGGAAGTTCTGAGCTCTGTTGTATGTAGCCTTGCAAATAAAGTCAGTAACAGCTTATGTTACTCATATTACTTTTGCTTATACAGAATTCTTYTGAGCTGGATTTTGGACACTGTTAATATTATAGCCACAGCCCTTCGGTGAGAGGGGAGCATCCCATCACTAGTAGACTGACTCTAGACGTTGCTGTAAGGCCCTCTCTAGAGGTTGCTGTAAGCTCCCTCCCCATGTCCCACTGCAAAACAGAGGAAAAAAATAGCGAAAAAGAACCCAAAGGAAATCATATTCTGAAATCAGTATCAATCTTTTAGGCAAGACAACTTAGCAGATATGTATCCCTTCCAGAGGGACAATGCTGACTGAAATCCGTCCTTCTGCCAGTCCATCCCTAGAGAGGCTTTCTGAGTTGTGCTCACTTGCCTTTGACAAGACAGAYACAGAAGAGAGATGGAAGAAATGGGGGTCCTGGGGTGATGGGCAATGGGGAAGGTGAGATGGCTTTTTGTTGATGCTCTCAGGATACAAAGCAGCTGTTTAGTCGCAGACAGATGTTCTGGGTTGGCCGATCGCCAGTGGWAGCTGGCACCCTGGGTATTGCACTCCAAGTTGTTTGGGTACTGTTGTATCTTGCCCCRACAAGAGGCAGTAATGAATCACATGTTCAACTTTCTCTGTGCTTAGGCACATGACAGACGTCGGAGTATGTGGCAATGTATGTCAGCCTCAGATGAGGGCAGTCAGTAAACCTTCAGGAGAAATGTTCAGGCTGATATCCAGGCTGAACTACAGAACAAGGGAAATCCTCGGTGGAGCGAGACTGAGTAGGAATAATTTGACAGGGTTTGTATAGGCAAAGCTGTAGGTCTCCCTGCTTTGGATCATCTGCATACTAGTAAGGGGTACTAGTAACCTAGTAAGGGGTTTTAGCATAAGCAGTGGGGCTAGCCATGAAGCCACATAAGCATTTTAGCTACTTCTTGGGTGGGCAAACACAGATACCTCTTAGATTTCTCTTAGAACTGATCTGTTACATAGGATCTTTGTTTTTATTAGTGCTAAAGCTAATTTTAGGGTGACTGACAAGCAACAAAACATTCCYATGGTGTTGGTGAGTCTAAGAGGAATATTGGACCATTCTCACTTTGTGCAACACTTCCATATAAAATGCAGATTTTCCCATAAGAARGGAGAAGCAATCCTCTAGCAGACTATACAGAGTAACACAAGGAGGAGAAATTTGCAGTGCCTAGCACATGCAGGCCTCYACAGTATCTGTAAAAACAGGGTGAAGAGTGCCTGGGCCTTCAGTGTACCCCAAGAACTTATTACAAACAGTTTCAAATGCTTTAGAATCAACAGGTCACTGCTGCTCCAGACATTTTTCATGAAATGTGAATTCATTTTTCTGAAAAGTGAATTTCAGAAAGGCATTTTTTTTTCAGAGACAAGRCTTGCCAACAAATAGCATGATAGTATGTTAATTCTTTAGCTGCGGAACAATTACGGTGAATTTTAAGCCACCAAAATGGCTTAGTTAATAGTGTTTCTGATGCCAAGTAATCATTATCTTAATTACACACAGGCCTATCTATTGCCCTTTTACATAGAGGACAAACTGTTTCTGCATTAATATGATTCTGTGATGCAAAGCTGCCTCTTTGCATATCTCATTTGCTGTTTAGGAACTTAAGAACTGTTCAACTATGTTATAAGAAATGATCATCCCTGATAATCAGATTGAAACACTGTTGYGGCTTCAACTCTTTGATCAGAATTACTTCTTAGTCAGCAGGACTTCAACAGAAAAACTATGAGGAGATTTGGCATGAGAGATGTATCTCTTTCAGTCTTAGGGAGCTTGCCTGAGAATGTAAAAAACTGATGTAATAAAACTCAATGCAAAACTGTGTAGAAGGGAAAGGTGATTTTTATTTTAAGCAAAACTGATTTCAGTCACACTCATTCTCTCATAGATTTCACTCACTCGTTCTCACACCAAGCACAAAAATATTTATATCTGTGGTCTGGCCAGGATTTCTTGTTGTTATACAGAAGACAAAGGATGGCACTTGTTGAGTCCTCATCACCTCATCTTGGGTTTTCCTTGATGACCAAATCACAGAATCACAGAATGGTTGAAGTTGGAAGGGACCTCTGGAGATCATCTAGTCCAACCTCCCTGCTCAAGCAGGGTCACCTAGAGCACATTGCACAGGATTGCATCCAGGCGGGTTTTGAATTTCTCTAGAGAAGGAGACTCCACAACCTCTCTGGGCAACCTGTTCCAGTGCTCCGTCACTCTCACAGGGAAGTTTTCCCTCATATTCAGACCGAACTTTCATGCTTCAGTTTGTGCCCGCTGCCTCTTGTCCTGTCTCTGGGCACCACTGAAAAGAGTCTGGCCCCATTCTCTTGACAACCCMCCTTAAGATATTTGCAGACACTGATAAGATCCCCCCTCAGTCTTCTCTTCMCCAGGCTAAACAGGCCCAGCTCTCACAGCCTTTCTCATAAGAGAGATGCTCCAGTCCTCTGATCGTCTTTGTAGCCCTATATTGGACTCTCTCTGATAGTTCAATGTCTCTCTTGTACTGGAGAGCCCAGAACTGAACACAATACTCCAGATAYGGCCTCACCAGGGCTGAGCAAAGGGGCAGGATCACCTCCCTTGACCTGCTGGAAATGGTCTTCCTAATGCACCCCTGGATACCATTGGCTTTCTTGGCCACAGGGGCACATTGCTGGCTCATGGTCAACCTGTTGTACACCAGGATCTCCAGGTCCTTCTCAGCAGTGCTGCTTTCCAGCAATTCAACCCCCAACCTGTCCTGGTGCACAAGGTTATTCATCCCTAGGTGCTGGACCCTGCATTTGCCTTTGTTGAACTTCATGAGGTTCCTCTCTGCCAATTCTCCAGCCTGTCCAGGTCTCTCTGAATGGTGGCACAGCCTTCTGGTGTGTCAGCCACTCCTCCATGTTTGGTATCATCAGCAAGCTTGCRGAGGAGGCACTCTGTCCCTTCATCCAGCTCCCYCTGGTGGACACYRCTAGCTACAGGRTTCCAACTAGACTGTGCCACTGATTACAACCCTCTGAGCTCTGCCATTCAKCCAATTCTCAATCCACCTCACAGTCCACTAATCTAACCCATGCTTCCTGAGCTTATCTAGGAGGATGTTGTGGGAGACAGTGTCAAAAGCCTTGCTAAAATCCAGGTAGGCAACRTCCACTGCTCTTCCCTCATCTACCCAGCCAGTCATTCCGTCATAGAAGGCTATCAGATTGGTTCAACATGATTTCYCCTTGGTGAATCCATGCTGACCACTCGTGATCACCTTCTTTTCCTCCACATGCTTAGAGATGACATCTAGGATGAGCTGATCACCTTTCCAGGGATGGAGGTGAGGTTGATTGGCCTGTAGTTGCCTGGGTCCTCCTTCTTGCCTTTTTTGAAGACTGGAGTGGTAATGCCTTTCTTCCAGTCCTCAGGCACCTCTCCTGTTCTCCATGACCTTTCAAAGACAATGGAGAGTGGTCTAGCAATAACATCCGCTAGCTCCCTCAGCACTCATGGGTGCACTCCACCTGGGCCTATGGATTTGTGAGTGTCAGGTTTACCTAAATGACCTCTAACCTGATCCTCCTTAACCAAGGGAAAGTCTTCCTTTCTCCAGACTTTMTCTCTYGTCTCCAGGGTCTGGGATTCCTGAAGGCCGGCCTTAGCAGTAAAGACTGAAGCAAAGAAGGCATTCAGTAATTCTGCCTTCTCTGTATCCTTCATCACCAGGGCCCCTACCCCATTCAGCAGTGGACTCACATTTTTCCTAGTTTTCTTTTTGCTACTGATGTATTTGAAGAAGCTCTTGGTGTTCTTGACATCCCTTGCCAGATTTAATTCTAAATGGGTCTTAGCCCTCCTCGTCRCATCCCTGCATACTCTGATAATGTTCCTATATTCCTCCCAGGAGAKCTGTACCTTTTCCCACATTCTGTGTACTTTCATGTTCTGTCTGAGTTTTGCCAGGAGCTGCTTGCTCATTCATGCAGATCTCCTGCCCCCTTTGCTTGACTACTAACTCCTTGGGATGCACCAATCTTGAAGTTGGAGGAAGTGATGATTGAATATTAACCAGCTCTCTTAGACCCCCCCTTTCCTTCTAGGGTCCTAACCCATGGGATTCCTCCAAGTAGTTAACTGAAGAGGCCAAAGTCTRCTCTCCTAAAGTCTAGGATTACAGTCCTGCTTATTGCCTTGTTTCCTCCATGCAGGATCCTGAACTCCACCATCTTATGGTCACTGCAGCTAAGGCTACCTCCAACCTTCACAATTCCAAACAGACCTTCTTTGTTTGCTGGTACAAGATCCAACAACACACCTCTCCTTGCTGACTTCTCTACCACCTGTGTCAAAAAGTTATCATCAATGCTCTGCAGAAGCCTCCTGGACTGTTTGTGCCTATCATCTGTGTTGTCTTTCCAGCAGATATCAGGGTASTTGAAGTCCCCCATGAGAACCAGGGCCTGTGATCGTGAGGCTACTTCCAGCTGTCTGTAGAAAGCCTCATCAACTTCCTCTTCCTGATCAGGTGGCGTGTAGTAAACACCCACAACAGTGTCACCCGTGTTAGCCTGCCCTTTAATCGTTACCCATAAGCTCTTGACTCGCTCTTCATTCACCCCTAGGCAGAGCTTGATACATTTCAGTTGCTCTCTCACATAAAGCACAGCTCCACCACCTTGCCTTCCTGACCTGTCTTTCCTAAAAAGGATGTAGCCATCAGCATTCCAGTCATGCGAGCTGTCCCATCATGTCTCTGTAATTCCAATGAGATTATGGTTCTGCAGCTGCACACAGATCTCTAATTCTTCCTGTTTATTCTCCATRCTGTGTACAGTCACTTCAAAGAAGTAATCTTTCCCAGGAGAGGTGCTAGAGGATCCTTCATAGTCAYGTCTCATCATATGCACTTGCTTGGCTGCATGCACCCACTGGAGGCATCCTGACTTGAGCTGTGTTTTGTTGACTACGCTGTCTGTATAACTTCCCTTCCCCTCTCTTTCCTTGTTTAAAGCCCCTTTTTCCAGGCTGACCAACCTGTTGGCAAAGACACATGAGCCCCCGTAGTGAGGTGGATTCYATCTCTCCCCATCAGTTGTTGATCTTCAAACCTAGTCCCATGGTCATAGAAATCAAAACTCTGTTGCCATCACCAGCAGTGCAGCCAGTTGTTAACTTGGAAAATCCACCTACTCCTTCTCCTATCCTTCCCTTCGCTGGCAGGATTGAGGAGAAAATGACCTGGGTTCACAGACTTCTGATCACCATTCCTAGAGCTCTGAAATCCTGTTTGGTGGTTTCCAATTTGCCCTTGGTATCATTAGTGCCCACACAGAAGAGCAGCAGAGGGTAGTAGTCTGACRCATGGACAAGCTTTGTCAGTCTTTCCATGATATCTCATATTYGAGCCCCTCTCAGGCAACAAACCTCTCTAGACAAGAGGTCAGGTCAGCAGATAGGTGCCTCTGTCCCCTGCAGCAGGGAGTCACCCACAGCAATCACTCACTGCTTCTTCTGAGTGTTCCCACAAGGCACCGCCAAGTTGCTTCCTTTGAAGCCACGTCCAACCTGTTCCTCAATTGAAGGCTTCAGGAGGGGTAAGAGCCTTTCTCCTTCTATGAGAAGTGACCAGTTTCTAGCCTTCTACAGTGTTATGAGGTACCATTTCACACAGCACAGAGCCCTCCAGCAACTCCACTGCTGTGGGCTTTGGGACTCCTGGAGCTACATGGTCTCCAAGAATACCCTGCCTATCTCTTGTTCATCTTCTTGGATGCTGCACAGCCTACTGACTTCCTCCCGTAACTCCTTTACCTGACAACACAGCTTGTCAACAACAATGCACCTTCTGAAGGAGACTGTCAGCCCAGGTGTCATGGGGAGGCCTCGAGCACTCCTAGCAGCATAAGACCTCTAGGGCTGCATCTGCTSTCAGAGGGTCTATCTGGGTCAAAGCCTCTGACACAGCTGATGCAGTGACTCCAACAGCTACTGGGGAATGTGCTCTGCAGCCTGTCATGACCATATCTGATGAAGTGTACTCTCCTAGGATTGGAAACAAAGGTGCCTTCTTGTGCCCTGCTGTGCAAACTGCTGAGTCTGTTTGCTGCACTCATTGGTGATGACAGACTGGGTTTTGGACATGCTCTGACTTCCAGTGCCCTTTAGGAACAGAGAGCTATTGTCATCTTCTGCTTCAGTATCTTTTGTCACCCTGTCTAAGTCTTAGGCAAAGGTGTTTTCCTTTTCTGGATGTTTTATGACTTGAGTTCTGTTCTTCATATTCTCAGCACCTTATCGGTGTTCAGTTTGTTCTCTGTCTTGTTATGTGGTCACTTGAGTGACGATGCTTGCTATCAGTTAACGTTATAATTAACACAGCGTCATTCTTTTACCATTTCCTRCTGTTTCTCCCGATGCATTCACATACGTCTGTATCCATTCATAAACCATTGTACAAAATCCTAGTACTTCTGTTAAAAATCTCTACAAGAAGGCACTAAGTGAAAACCAAGGCAACACCTTGGGTGATGCTCATAAGAGCTGCTATCAACAACACCAGACACGTCTGTGTTAGCAGTTTGTCTTGCGCCGTCAGCTGTGCGCCCTGATCTGCCTGCAAGCACCAGCRTTGTGCAATACTCCTTCTTGTGCTTGTTACAAACCTACTTTGAAAAAGATTATTTATTAGGTTCATGTGTTACCTAGCATCATGACATTTCTTTTAGTGAACTGATGAAACTCTCCAACTTATGAGGACACTAATAACCATCCRTTCACCATGGATGTTTCATGTGAGGAGTTTCATGTGAGGCTAGTGTTACCTTGTATAAGCTGAAGTGCTGTTAATGAAGATGATTAAGTTTTGTGTCTTTGGAATTTTTTTTCCTCACAGTATTTCTCTCCCCTGTTTTGTCCTATCAGCRCTTATTACTGATTTCTTGTATTGCTGTAGTAGGCTCATCCCTGCTTTACTGTCTTGTCAAAAAATACTGTTTACTATTCATACACATCTACCACTATTCAAATAGGAGAAAACTCCTCTCAGCAAAGCTGGGCAGTGCTCTAGAAGATCAGGCAAGCTGCACAAATGCTTGGTCCCTGCGTTTGCTCCTTGTCTTCAAAATTGTCTTGGAAGTTAYGCATCACATTTTCCAGGTGGTTTGTTTTCATCCTGACATGTGTCTAATAACTGCAGTTTTTAAAGAGACCAGTAGTGGAAGACTTTGCTAGTGGTTCTAGTCAATACAGAAGCTCTTATAACAGTTAAAATCACACTTTGCTCTGAACTTTTTCTCAGGTTAATAGCATTTCCTCAAAATAGATCTTGGGAAGTACAAGTCCCTGTCTGGCACATCAGAGAAAACCCCGAAGAGGTTGGGATGAATGTGGCGTCAGGCTGGCAGGCAGCGCTGGGGCATGGCATATGGCTCTACGTTAGAGCTGGCAGGCAGGGTTCATTTCCCACCAGGGACACCAGCTGGGCATCTGCCCTACAGAACCCATTTTGCTGCTGATTTCAAATTGATGGCTGAAGTTTTTATKGGAAAATTGCCTTTCTGTTTTCTATGTGAGGCTGGGCCTCAGATCTGGGCCATGCTTGCTCACTGCAAATCCCATCCTGGGGGTCAGCCCATCCCACAGTGTTGCAGGCCACCCRTCCCAGTGCCTGGAGCACTGCACAGACCCCCAAAAAGCCTTCAAAACATAGCCTTGAATGTTACAGTTCTGTTGGATGCAGACAGATCTGGTAAGGCTCTTACTACTAAAAAGTCCTCAGGTATTAGGGACTTCTAATGCAAGTACTTGGAATGACAGCCAAAAAAGCACCCTCTCTCTTGTGTCAAATTACTCATGACCTATTCTGTCTGCTCCTAGCAAAGTAACTTTCAAAATAAGCCAAGTACCAATTTCCCTGGTGGCTGAACATTAAGAGTTATGAAGTAAAGCTATGGAACATGCCATTAAAGGAAATTTCACCACCATAATTACATAGAGGAACAGTAGCTCAGTGACAGTGTATGTACCAAACTATCAGCAAGCTACAGACACCACCTCCTCCTGCCAGTATATCTCAGTAGAGCATGAGCCRTATTCCCATTGCCCACTGTAGCAGGCCTCCCAGGAACTCATTTTAGCATCCTGAATTCAGTACCTGTCCTAGTGCATAAGGGCATTGGAAATAAAAAAGGCCAAGTACACAGACAGTGAATGTAATAAACAGTAATGTGTAATAAAGAATTAAGCCTCAYGATTAGTTAGAGTCTGTGCAGTCAAGCTTTAGTGTGCAAGAATTAAATTCACRTTAACACTTCAGCAGTCCTGCTGCTCTGGCAGATGATGTATTCCTGCATTAGGGAATAAAGAAAGGTCCTGAACAGTCCCTTCAGTAGCTGTACTGAGGCAGAGTGAATTGAACCCACGCTTACTACATGGATGTGGCTCACRTGTCAGCACACAGCCAAGAGGACTTTCCTTATCAGAGAAGGGTCCTTGCTGCTGATGAAAGAAGCCTCCTGTCTCCTCTGTGGGGAGGAGAGTTGGGGACAATAACCTCACTTCTCTGTGAATGCAGAACTGACGGAGATCTGGATCTGGATCAAGTTCCACATCCTGCTAGTGCAGACAAGCAGATTTTAATTTCTCCTCCTGCTACGTTAACTTACGCACCAAGTGACTTTTCCAAGGACCCCAAATGTTTTCTAGTTCTTGCTCACGTCCTCTGTTTTGCCATTCAGTAGCAGCCACAGCTGTGGTGCTGCTGGGCTGGCACTTGCATGCATACCAGTGTTTGTCCCATTTGCAGGCTGCTGTTGGCTGCGTTGTGGGGTGGCCCAACACRTTGGTGCAAGAGGAAGGGTTACAGGTCATAGCTGTGTGACAAAGCAGGCTCTTGGTATGGGCTGTTGCAGGATGATGGCAGGGCAGGAACTTGTGGCATGTTTCCAAAATCCCTCAGAGGGTCTGACAGTTCATTCCTATGGCTTATGCTCTAGCTGAGAGCAGCATTTCTGCCAGTATTAAATGCAACAGTCCAGATGCAGATTCCCATTCGGCATATCCTAAACTGCTGACCCASAGGACTGGGGGCTTATGGCTGGAGGAGGAAGCACTCTGTCCCTATGCCATTTCTTAGGCTTTTCCTTGAGCATCTTCTACCAACTGCTGTTAGAGATAAGGAATGACCTAGATCGGGCTATGCGCTCCTGTGCAACATAACAGCTGTTTTTTCCTGCCTCTCTCGAGATGCCCCAGGAGCCCAGGCTTGCAGGAAGGTGATGGAGTTTCTGCAGTGGAGAATGGGCTCCGCAGCATGGCTCCAGCTGTAAATTAAACACATCTTTGGCTCCAGTCCTCATGCCCAGCAGAGAGRTGCTCAGTTTTTCCTGCCAGTGGGGTGAAACAGCATGTGCTAAATGATTTGGTTTCTGTAGTGCCTCTGGGTACTACCCCCCTCAGAGCCTGGCAGGCCTCATAAGTATTCACAAACATTTTTATCCAAGAATACCAGCTCCAGAGGAAGRTCTAGTTACTGTCTAGTTCTTTCCATTGCAGTGTTCAAAATGCTATTCAAGCCAGTTTCTGGATGTGTTTGAAGCCCATCACATGGCTGTGGATGCAGTCAGCTGGAATCCCTACCATATGAAGGTCTTCATTTCCTGTAGTTCTGACTGGACAGTCAAGATCTGGGATCACACCATCAAGTAGGTCCTGCTGGGTCCTAGTGTGGTTGGGAAGGTCGTCCTCATCCAGGCTGAGATGCAGGCTGCAGATGTTGACTMTACTTGAATCTCAGTCACAGTTTCCCCGTTTACTGGACATATTGCTAATTACTCTCTTATCTACCTTGTTTGGGGCTGAAGAATCAGATTTGCCCTCCTTAACATAGTCTGTCCCAGAGATTGGCCAAGTGGCACAGCTCAGCACAGAGCTTAACTGCTTTGCTTTGGACCTGCCTTTCTTCAGACAGCACCTTCTGTGGCTGGATTTTTCCTCTGCAGCAATGATACAAAGAAATGTCATGTGCTGGCATATGGCCTCGGGGGCCAGAAACCTCTTGAGAGCCAGAGAGGCAAAAAAAAAGAAAAAAGAAAGGAATATTTAAAAATACCTAATGAAGTTCAGGGTTAGTGGTTGAGGAATGTCTGGTTTCAATCAGGAAATTGATTTTGTTGTAAATCAGTCAGAGTCAAATATTTCCTGTTGCCAATACTGCTCTAATATTCAATGGTATTGTCAGAGGTCCAGAGAGGGAAATCAGTTTTTCCCGTATGATGATCATTAACCAGAGAAACTCCATCTCACTGTGTGTGCAGAGGGAAGCTTTCAAAGTGCTTCCAGAAAGAAGAAATGAGCTGCCTTTCTGCTTATCACACTGGGACCAATCCAGGCCTGTTTTGGTGGATACTCAGYTTTCCTTTGCCTTCTGGGGCCTTTTGCTCAAGTGCTGACTGATAGCTGACATAGGGAAATATCCCATCCCTCACTTCTGCAGTTGGCTTTGAACAGCACAGCCCACCAGGCTGCAGCATCAAAGTGTTTATATCTGTATTTCACTTCCAGAGTGGCATAAGTTTAAATGAGCTCTTCTCCCTTCGTCTCTCTTTCCAGGACTCCGATGTTTATTTATGACCTGAATTCTGCTGTTGGGGATGTTGCCTGGTCCCCTTACTCCTCCACTGTCTTTGCTGCGGTCACCACTGATGGCAAGGTAAGAGGCTGGGAGCAACACTGCTCTGATTCAATCTGGGAGAAAGTCAGGAGAGTTTAGGGTTGTGCACGGAGGAAAGGCGAGCCCAAACCTGGCCAAGCACCTTGGGGAGCTGAGGATCTTCTGCCAGCAGCAACCCATCACAGCAACTGAACTGAATTCAGGGACTGAATTGCCTGAAGTGTGTGCTGCTTGCCTAGAGAGATCAGGGCTCTTTTGGTAGCTCCACATCCTAAACACTATCAGTTCATTTTTACTGAACGTGATTTCTTAGGACACAGAAGTCATAAAGCAACAGAGGTGAGGAAACCTAGGCAACAGCATTTCTTATTCCTTCTTCCCTAAGACCTACCATACTCATACAAGCTACAAGGCCAGAAATCTCTCAACTGCACTGCAGTRGTGCAAATTCTGTGGTTTGTGCTAAATCAGAAATTTGAAGGCTTTAGGAGATGCTAAGGATCAAATGCACATCTCACTGCAGCCTTGATAAACCCTTCACTGATGCAAATTTCCCCTGTCCTCTAAGCACAGGTGCTTTTCAGTGACCAAACACAACCCCTAGCATAAGTAAGTCAAGCCTCCCTGCAGACCTGGTTTGTTCCTCTTGCTCCAGGGACTGGAGATAGTCAGAGAACAGAGTGGAAAGCAGGACAGGGAACAGGCTGCTTTTTCCTATGCTTTCATGTCCTTGGCATGTATATCCCTGGGCATGAATTGCTCATTCCTTTCTACACTGCTCCCTCTGTGCTGAGGCAAGCATGGCACACTCACACARCTCCCTGCTTCTTCTCACGTTGACCTTAGCAGTGCACATGTGCAGCTTGCAGGGGGTAAAGGCAAAGAGATAAAACACATACCTCCTTCTATATGAAATCGGCTCATTAACCAATGTATCCATAAGGGTGGAGAAATGATACTGCAGAGCAGAGCACCCCCAGCACCATCTTACATCCGAGCATTGCTCCCAAACCTCCAAGGCATAAGGAAGCAGCAGACTATGTACTCACGTACATGTTTATATTGATATTAAAAAATCAATTATAGCAATAGGCTCAGGGCCAGCCAATAGAACTTTGTTCCAATTAGATAAAATGAGATTAGCATTTTTCCTATTGTGAGAGGCTATCTCCAAGAGTAATGACTTGGTAATGAAGTACTTAGAACAATCCTAATGTTGGGATGATGGTAGTTATAGTTTTGCCCCTAGCCATCCATCCTAGTAGCTCAGATGGTTAATTCAGGTCTGGCAAGCAGCCAGGACACATGGCTGTCTGTCAACACTGTTTTTGTACTGTAAGACCACATTGCTTTGTCACCATGGGCTGCATGTTCTGCTGGCGTAAATGGAAAGTCTGCATGGCTTGGCCAAATTACTGTAGCAAAAAGATGGCCTTTATATATCTGTATCAGTGAATCGGTGCCTCAACAACTTTATTGCAGTTTAACCTTTTTGCTATAGAAAAAATTAATTTCACTGATATCATGGCTTGGGCTGTGAATTTGTCTCTCCCGAGCTAAGTAATGGAAATATCATCTGTACTGGAGCACATGGTCTCCCAGGGAAGTTCAGGATGCTGCAGCCTGCAGAAAACAGTGTTGTTGCTTTTCGCGTTGCTGCCAAGTTGTGATCGTGATTTGACCCTTTGTTCATGGATCTGTCGCTTTTCCTATACGCCAAATGAAGGASCTAAATATCCTGTGTTGCTAATGCCTAAACATCCTTTGACTCATTCCCCAAAGGAGTTGTGTGACCTCTCCAAACCTAGCAAGAGTCCTGCAGGGGTTCACAGCTTGGACWGATTGCTGGGGTGAGCAGCAGACAACTGGGGTGGGCACCCCGGTGTGGCCTGGTGCCTAATGTGGGAAAGAAGATGGGGCTGTTTGCAGGCAGTGATACACCCTGGGCAGCGCGAGCAGATGTAGTGTGAGTGCTGGCTGTACTTGGATGTCTTAYTTACACAGTCAAGGTTCTGCAGCGACCACTCATCTCCAGGGAGGTTTCAGGCTACTCACTTGGGCCACACTCTTTGTTAGGGCTTTATCAACTACACAGAAGCTCCTTTGGATTTGACCAGAGTTTTTTTCATGAGATTTTTCCATCCCACCTCTAGCTTGTCTTAGCCACTGCTGCYGTGACTCAAGTTGTGTTGTTGCAGAGTCACATTAGCTGCATCATCCGCTGGCCTGGAGTTTGTATGAGAATGAGACAGGGCTAAGACAGAAGAGTAGCTGGTTTGGGAGCACCACATCCATGATATCCTAATCAGGATCATTTAATTCTTTTATCCTGAACTCTCAGAACAGTGATCCTCAGCCAGGAGCAGCCCGGCATTGGGTTGTCTGACAGGAAAGGTCCAGGCAAGAGTTGCCTTCCCATTGCAGTAGATTGGCCAGGACTGATGCTGATGATAGAAATCCTGGTCCCCTCCTCTAGCCACTAGCCATGTTGATTGCAGCAGGGTAARCCTGAAATATAGTTTAATTTCTTTTTTAAACATAACCTTTTAGATCTGCAGTGGAAGTAGGGTAAATAGTTGTTTACAGCCTTTCGATTCCTGGATATTCTCCACTTTGTAACAGAACTAACTTGTGGARATTAACTCAGTGCCTAGCAAAGGGCAGGCTCCATTAATGCTGGGAAAAATCTATGTTAAGAGGCTACAGAAAACTACGGGACATGCAACCATAGAATAAAACATTAAAGATCTCTTGTTCAGAAACAGCCACTAGCTTTGTATCCACATGTAATTATGTCTGCACAACTTGAAGGTTGCCTGGAGGTGGTTTTAAAACTCAGGCCCTAATTGCAGTCTTAAAGGGATGCTTGACATGTTTTGAAAAACACACTGTCTTACTTAAGTTGATTCTATGCGTCCAAAATGTGTGAATCAGCCCCCCAGCTCATAATACTGGCTTGAGAATCAGGGTATTTTTTAAAAAATGAGGCTAATTGTGAGGTAAAAAGCTCACAATCCTATTACTCCAGGAGGTGAGGATTTAAGGAAAGGTATAATTATCATGGGAATTATGATAAATCATGATCATTGCCAGCAGGGCATCTGCTCCAGACAGCACCATCTCTTCATAAATAACCTGAGCGTACACGTGCTGTAGCYGGTGCAATGGACACTGGCTGCTGCTGTTCCCCTTTATCATGTTCTAGGTAATTGCCTTAGTATCCTGCTCTGCCTGATGGCAGTTTTATTTCAGAATGAGCATGAATGATTTGCAATGAAAATTGAGATAAAATGAAATGATCCCTGAGATGTACGCATCCGTGCCAACACTGTCTGAACAAACTCCTAAATCTATACCTAGGTGTCTAAATAAGTGGCCTGATTTTAAAGGGACTGGACAGCCAGCTGCTTTTATGGAAGCTGGTCTCCACCTGATACACTGGGGGTGGCTGTTAATGAACATTCAGCTTTGGTTTCAGTCAGTTTGCTAAGTCTGCTGCAGTTAGCTCTGTGATTGCATCTCAGATGACACTTACTTTCCTTGAAGGCTCCACAGTGGTTCCTAAAACAGACAGGTGGAGAGACCTTGTGTTTCTAAATATGAGTCCTGCAGCTCAGTCAACTGGCAGCAGTTCTGCCGATCCCTCCAGGCTGCCTGCTGCTTCAGTGGCTGGGGTGCAGATGCTGATGTGATGACGCTGAAATAAAATGAGATTAGAGAACACCATATTTTAGTGGTTTTAGGTTGTAGATGGCAAAAACCTGACGTGGAGAAAAAAAGCTAGCTGGGATGAGAAACCTGCTTTGCATATAAAAAACCGTGGAGGTGGAGTTGGATGCTTGGACTTCCACATTTAGGGCACAAGAGAGGGAGATCTGGGGACACTGGTCAGCTCATGGCAAGGACAGAGGGCATGAAAATGGGGAGGAGAGGAATTCAGTCCCTGCAGCAGTCAGCAGGATTCACCTTGGGAGTTTGCTTTGGCCCCATCTTACTTACACTTAAAGCAGAAGTAGACAATGAAACATGTTAAAGTGGGAATTGGATACCTGAAATTTTCCACCTGGGAATTTTTTTGTACTTASTTTCCTTATGTAAGGAGATGGTGTTGGCAGGTTGTGCTCTACAAGGCCAATGCCATAGACCTCCAAGTCTGGCTTACTTTGAACATGTGGATTCCTTCTCATGCTGAATTCAGGATGATTRTTACCACTGATAACAAAGCCAAAGATACCCATGTGACAAGTGTCCCCRGACAGCTATGGGCCGCAGCTGCCCCCTGCAATGGCTGTAACAGCATCCTCACTTCAGAGGGTGACAGGAACGTTGCACCATGATCTGTGAGCAAGACTGCAGGCTGCTAGCGCTCTGCGGCCTGGGAGGTTTCAGGACATGTCAGGTGATATTCTCCATTCTTGCTGAAGGTTGGAACACAAAAGAAGATACAGATAGACCTGTTAGGAGGGATTAGGAAGGAAACTAAATGGAGCATAATGATGTGATTTTTTTAAAAGACTCACTTTCTCACAGTGTGTATGGTCTAGATAGCTTTGGGATATGATAGTGAAGGCTGCACCACTCCTCTGCCTAGAAGCCACGATTCTTTAAAGTCTCTGTATTGCTGCCCCTGATTTTGCCTCCCTGACATCTGCTGGAAAGGCAACATAGCAGGCAGCAAGCGGTCAACAGTTTTGAACGATGTCAGGGAGGTTATRTTCTCTCTGCTGCTTGGAGGTTTCAAGAGTAGACTAAGTAGAGCCCTGAGCAACCTCATCTGATGTCAATGCTGAGCCTGCTTTGGGAAGGAGCTTGGACAAGAGACTTCTGGAGATCCCTTCTGACCTGTGATCCTGGGACACTATGGAGCATCCTTTTGAGAGAAGAGGACCCTGGGAGTTTTAGAGCAGGTGGCTCAGGAGCATGTATTAAGTTCAAGTCCATTTACTCTCATGTTTTTGTGAGATAGTGGCTGTGTCCTTCATGTCTAATGCAGTGAAAGCAGGGTGATGTTATAGCTGCCCTTAGTAAATATTGATAGCCTCAAGATAAATGCCATCCAAGTGTACACTCTGCAGAGAGAGCTGCTCAGACATACGCTCCCAGGCTTTTCCCCCTTTACTGAAGCTGTTGACCTTTCAAGATATGAAATACTTGAAATGGCCCAAACCTTCAGGAAATTAGCTAATGTTTTGTGTTGCTCAGGAAGCAAGTATGCCCTTTCTTGCTTATGTAAACATATTTTACTGAGCAAATGCTTTGAGAAATCTTGAAGACTAGGTTCCTGTTGTATCTCATTTATAATATAAGATGCTGAAGAAATGTCTGCCAGCTCGGGACCCATCCTCTCCCTGCTAGGAGAGAAATACTTGTTTAGTACTGGCATCAGTGTCTGTTCTTAGAGCAGTTCTCAGAAACTTGCTGCCTATTTAATGCTGACCAAAGGCAAAAGCCCATTTCTGTCTTTAAAATGCTGGAAGATTTTGCAGATAAAAGGTTTGCTGAGCCTTCCAGCTTTGCAAATATTTCCCTGGGTATTTTGGACCCAATCCTGCCCTCCCTGTGGAGCATGAATCAGGTCTGCCAGCAGGTATCTCAGCATTAGTGCTTGTGCCCAAGGGAGCTCTGATCACGAACCCCTCACCGCTCCAAATGTCCCTGCCGTGTCTGAGCCTTTCCTCCTGCCCRCCAGCAGCAGTGCCCTTTCCCCGGGTGTCTCCAGCTGTGCTGTCTGCACCCCCTCGCTCCCTTCTCCCCCAGTCCAGCTGCAGCCCATCCAGGCCTCGTGGGGCTGCCCGTAGCCCTGCTCTGCTGGGAGCGGGACCTCTTGCTGCTCTCTGTGCCGTGGCCAGGGCAATAGCTGGGGTGCAAAAACACTACACGAGTGSAGGTCCCTTTTGCGCTCGCCTGGGAGGGCCTCCAAGTAGTCTAAAGTGGGCAGGGACTTTCTAAAAACGGCTTCTAAGCGGCTTTTGCAGCAAAGTGGTTGTTTTCTGGTAAAACCGCTCATTTTCTTCTACCACAAAAAGGCTCCCTCTCATTCCCCACTGAATCCTTGAGATTAATGTGAGCTGCTGGGGAGAGTCACATCTGCTCTAAAGCAAGGGGCTGGTGACACGTCAGAGCTGAATGAAGTAGATGAGCAGTGTCCCTGGCTTAATGCTGCCCTCCACTTGCTCCGCGCTGGGCAGGCTTTCTTGTCCTTGGGGTTCCCTTCTCACCCCCCAGCCATCAGGCGCTCTGCTCTGTGATTCCTTTCCCTCAGCAGCTGCTCTGGGAAAAGAAAGGAGGCCCAGGAGACCTTGGTGTGTCCCTGCAGGACCTGAGCAGGACCTCTATCCTGCTGCAGCTCCTGCTGCTCTACAGAGTGCTCTGGTGGGCTCTGAAGCTGAAGCTGTGCGTGAGGCGGCTCGGGACACTGCTCTTTGCTGCCTCATGCCCGTTAGTTACCAAGTCACGGGTAAGGTGGCTTTGTGAGCGCTGTAGCAAGTTTCAGTGCAAAGTCAAACCAGTGATTTTAAACCTTTTTCACTGGTGGCTTTACAGGGATTGTTTCTTACACAGATCCTCTTGGCCCATTTTTTTGTTACTAGAGCTACTGCTCTTTCAGGACGTGAAATATATCCTTTTAACCCAAACAGCCTACTGCGATTAAGTCATTTAGCCACACAGAAACATAGAATCATAGAATCAGTAAGGTTGGAAGGGACCTCCAGCGATCATCTAGTCCAGCCTCCCTGCTCAGCAGGGTCACCTAGAGCACGGGAACTGAGTTTGTACTCTTCTGCTTGTATGAACATATCTGAGTGAACAAATGGTTTGTACAGCATCTCCAAAGATTTCTTTGATAAACCTGCTTGACTTTACATGAAAATCTACCAGGGGCACTGAGCCCATCAGGAGTAACCAAGACAGTTTAGAAAGCTGCTCCTAGCTGCTTCTCTGCTCTTACCTATAATACCCTCACTTAGGTTTGAACTTGCGGGTGGGGATGATTGGCATTAGGACCATTACCATGCTGAAAGCACCTAGCTGTCTGTTCTACTGCATGCAATACAGCAAAACCTTAATTGTTTGCATTTTTGTAATAACTTGAAATTAGTGTTGGTTTGTACTCAGTCAAGTACTCAGGAGGACAACATTTTTGGAGAAATTAGGTGACTTAAATATTATCCTGGAACAAATCATTGAACAATGTATTTGTAAGCCCTGGCAGATCGAGGAGCAGCCGGTTTAGTAAGTTTTTAATAATGCCATATGATACAAAACCAGTCGAATTCAGTTTTTGACAGTAACAGGCTAGGTAGGTCAGAGGATGTAGACACAATAGAGGTTGACTTCAGGAATGCTGTTGCCATGCTGCAAGTGAGAAAGTGAGAAAACCACGCTGCAGGTGAGAAGGTGAATGTAACACAGTGGAAACCCATCCTCAGCAGGGTGAGCAGTGCAACTAGGGGTGCTTCAGGGATCTGGGCTGGCACTGAAACCCAGCAGCAGTTTGGATGGGACTAATCAGACAGGACTTACAAGTGCTTTGGAGGCAGAACTGGGACTGTAAATGAGCTTGACAACCTCAGCAGCAGTTTGCAATCGGTGAGATGAAATTCAATAAAGACAGAAACCAAATGTGCAATATGAAATGAGCACTAATTGGGGAAGCAGCAGGGCTACAAAGCTGGCTGGGGCTGGGGATTGCCTGTGTTGCCACGCTCTTGCAAACACACGGCAGCTGTACTTCTGAGTCGCAGCTGTGGAGACAAACCCRGGGAGATGCAATGGGGAATTTCCCCACGAGCACAAGCAGGGCTCAAGCTGAGCTTTGGATGCTGGTCTCAAAGGAAGAGTCATCTCTGCTGTTACAGAAGAGATTGCAGTGTAGCACAGAAGTGCTTGGTGCTGTTATCAGCCTAGTTATCTCAGGAGTTCAGCACAGATTAATTTCTCTGTTTGGCTTACACCTTTCAGAACTGGTTTGGAAAGTAACAAATTGAATTTAGTACAAAGCTGAAGAATAAAAGGAGAGTGTGTGAGGAGGTGTAAGAAACATTAGCTTGATTTGTGATTCATTCCAAAGCATGCTATTAATGTTAAACAGGAAAAAAAAAAGAGTCATAGGTAACATGATAGAATCATATTAGACTAAACTGAAGAGCATCAGCTCTGGCATAGGATGTAGCAGCTGCTTAGTACTAGACAGCAGCACTCAGGAGCAGGACAGAGATATGAAAGAGATGATTCTAATCACTAAGACTATCAGAGCAGAATCAGGTTGGCAGAAAGTAGTAACTGGCATAGAAATTAGCTAGGATAAACAAGCACACTATTGTAAAACAATATAACTGCGTTTTCTGAAGAGGTTGGGTGGTCAGATCTCTGGTCATCAGCCTAGCTGAATGAATAACAGCTCTTCTCCTGTATGCTGAAGCTTTGGCTTCTTACTGGCTCATGGCAGCTGAGTCAAATCAGCTGAGCCTGATGCTGTTTTCCTGCTATGTCGAATCAGGAGCAGCCCAGTTCCTGCTGAATGAGAAAAAACTGAGAGACACAGTCCTAAAGTGAGGCCSTCCCTGAGATATTAAGCCTAACAACCCAGGCATGCTATTCCCTGTTACATCACCCCTGGCAGCGGGCTGGGGTGCTGTGAGTCAGAAGGGTGCGTTGGGCCTGCTCTCTGCACCCCTATTTGGGGCTGGCAYTGGGGCAGGATTACTGCAGCCTCCTTGCAGAAGCAGGGAGCTGATGAACGTTTCTTTCCTGAGTCAGGTTCCCTTTTGCTCCTGCTGGGCCCCTGATGACCCCGTGCATTGGAGGGACCAAGGAATGTCTTAAAAAAACTTATGTATAACTTGGAAACATCCTCTGAAGGAGATTAAATGTTTTGGAGCTGCTTCATAGCTTGTCCTGGCTGTAGTGGGAATATAACAAGCACATAAATAAGGCCTCCACTTCATGGCAACTTGGTCTCAGTGCAAACTGGGGCTGCTTTGCTCACCATGTGTCTTTGGGATGCTCTGGCAGGCAACCTGATGCTAGGTGAGGGCTCGGGGCAACCTGCCAATTTGTTAAATATATTACCTAAGGTTTGAAACAAGTCAGCTCTGGGGTTTGCCCATGGATGAGGTATCGTGATTTTCAGTCAAGAAAATAAGRGAAATCCATCACAAAGACAATAAAAGCCAAGCAGCGAGAGAGATGCCAACTGATAAAGGGCAGCGTGATACTAAATCATCCCTCACCTTTCACTCTTGCACTGATTTTATTCTTTATTGCCAAGTTACCAGGTATCTGCACTGTTCACGTATACAGTCCCGCACCCCACTCACCCTGTCTTGATTCTGGTTACCCTCAGATGTTTCTGAGCAGGCTACCAGTGCCTGGACCATACCTGGGGCCTGAAAGCTCATGAGCCCTGGAGAAAAGGACAGCAAAGACTGTGGCCATTGCAGACCCTACCTATGTTTAAGGCATGCCATGAAGGCTGGGAAGGTCAAGGTAGATCTCAGGTTCCCATCTTAGTGGGCCATAAAAGTCAAGTAGTTCGTTCTGCTGTCAGAGAGATTGATTACCTTTGGTTAGTGCTATTCAGAGGATCCAGCTCTCCACCAGATCACTCTCTGGGCTTACCGGGCTGATGTCCTGCCTCCGCTTAGATCTCCTGAGCTGCAAGGCCAGCCTGGCCAAAGACAGGATCCTTTCCATGCCTCCACAAGTGAGTTGCTGGCATTTCAAGTGGCTCCAGCATGCAGTGGGCCTCTAGTGGTAGCGCTGAGGCCGTAGGGCTGTGGGTGACAGCACAATGCAAAGACCGCAGGGTCCATGTCAYTAAAAAGCTGCTGGGAACTGCTGAGTGGATGAGAGACCGGTCTGACTTTCAGACTGTAAGCAGTTTGCAGAGCTGGTGGGGAGAAGTGACTCAGTTAAAACTCTGAGCATGATTTGATGCTGGAGATAGAGTAATAGCYTTGGACTTGCAGTGTGCTATGCTTATAGAGCAGCCATGCGAAGCCTCAGTCAGGAGCTACTGTTTTTTTGGAAGGTGGAATATATTTGTATGATTCATAGATGGAGGAGCTGTAGGTCTGGATGTGGCTGAGCTGGATTCCTCCTCTGGCTGTTCAAGAGTCAGGCATCAAAGCAGCTCATTTATGCCAAATATTTTCGGCAACTGTAACACAGCAGTTATATCCATTATTGCCTATGCATCAAGCATTGAGGCCTTGTTGTTACTTTGACAGTAATTTAGACATGATCTTATTGAATAGAAAGTATCTGACAGAGGTTGCAGRGTTCATCTGATCCCAGCTCAGAGATAACTGGGCATCTGGTTAACTTGAGTGCTCCTCTCTAGAGGGTACTGACTAATCGAAATTACTGTCCATGCACCATGGAGAAGTTTGCTTTGAACATCTGCCTGTCATATCTACCGTCAGACTGTCTGTCACTTCATTGCTGGGAGTCCAGATTTCCTGTGACGGTTATTGATGCCAGCTTATTAATCCCCATGCTGCAAGGAATTGCTTCACTGAGCTTCATTTGGAGGGTTATGTATGTCCTCCTGCACTTTTTTGGGGTAAGCATGCAGCTTTACAGGGACTATAAATAAAAGCTGTATGTAGCTCAGCTATAATAGCTGAGCTGAGGGGAGTAAAGGAGCGTTCTTAAATTTTCCCAATTTCAGCCATYTTCAGCTTTCCTTTTCTTCCCTGTCTCTGCCCCTCCCTTCCCAGGTTTCCTGCTCTCAGAGCCTGATTTATGTCCTGTAAGAAAGTGGCTACATATTGTTCCTCAGGACTGTGTAGCAAGAGAACTGAAATGCCCATTATATAAATGCGTATTAGCAGCAAGGATGAAGGTGTCTGCTGTGATCTGCAAGCAGCAAAGACCCTGCGGATCCCTGGTTTGTTTCTAAGTGACCTGCAGAACGTATCTTAGAGAAGAAAGTTTGTTGTCAGGAGACTGCAGTCCCTCTCTGAGATCGTGCCCCACAGTGGAAACTCTTTTTGAGGGCTACAGATCAGTGGTTTGAAACTCCTTCTCCATAGTTTCTGAACTGCTCATGGATGAATGTGTTGGAGAGGCAAACAAGGGGCTCCACCATGCTACAGCACAGCACCTCCCGGCACCTCAAAGCAGGGAGGGAAGTGCTGGGGCGAGCCTAGGCAGCATGAGAAGTGGCATCCAGGGCTGGCAGGAAAGAGGGGGCTATCCACACTGGGGCCCTCACTGGTTTCTAAGTGCAAACAAGAATACTTCTTTGGTCTGCTTTTTGTTCCTAGGCAGCTCTTGATGCTGTAACAAACCCAAACGGGTGTCCCAGCACAGAGCAGTGCACTGGCATGGTGTTATATGCTCTTTAGTGGGGTTTCCATCATGGATTAGATTGTTTCCCATCAAAGCTATGCTTTCTGCTTTCAGGGCTATGAGCAAGTTGCTGTATTTCCTGTGGATTCATTGAATAGTTGTGTCACATTCTGGAAGGTGTCACTGCCTTGCTCTGTTGCTGGAGATAAAAGTGTGGGTGCTGCTATGGTTTTGAGTGAGGAACTGGGGGCCAGAGGCATAGAAACAGGCTTGCCCTGTGAGCTGTAGGAGCCCAGGATGTCCTGACACGTTGTATGTCAGTGAGCATCTAATAACACTTATCCACCACATGATGAATACTAAGCAGATATCAGCCCCCATCAAAAATGCACCAGCTGCCTGACAGTGTCAGGGTGCCAGCTTCCATCCAGGGGCTGCTGGATGAATACATACCCTGAGAAGAAAAGTGGCACCTGCTCTCTGCAGAGAGAGCTTGGTTGTGTCCATATGAGTGTCAGTGCAGGCAGCGCTGCCCTTCCACTCCAATGCTGACCCGAGGCCTTGTCATGGGCCACCAAGGATGCTGCAGCTTCATGGCATGCTAATACTCGAGGCACGAATGGAGTCAGGTGGCAGCTCTCAGTCATATACCTGGAGTGGGCTGGTGGCATTAGGCAGGGAAGGTGACTTCTCACAGTACATTCAACTAGAGGTAGCACAGGGCCACACATTCTCTTGTTCCAAGTTTCTGAGGTCTGTCACCAGGCTGCCCATGGCACTGGGCATCCCTGAGCAGGACTAGGACAGTGATGCCAGGCTACAACTGCAGACAGCAGGAGAAAAGGAGCAAGCAGGGAGAGCAGCTCAAATGCTCAGCTTGTGAGACCTATGAGGCTGTCTTTGCCTATAAGCAGTCATCTGTAGGCTAGCAGGATGAGGGCCACCTGGGCTGTGGAGTAGAGAAAAGCTGTGTGCTGCTGGTAAGTCTCTGAGATGGGAGATCTAGCTGAAGCCTGCTCTGTAATCCTCTCCCCCTACAACCTGAACCAGCAGAGCAACTCATGGGGCTAGGAGCCTCAAGGAGATGTGGGATTTCAATYGTCCATTCCTTGGGCAGAAAGCCCTGCCCCAAACCCCAGGCAGATCTTCAACTAGTACTGATCCTGTGCAACTCTGCTACTTTACAGCACCACGAAGCTGCCCCAAATGTTGTGGGAAGCCCTGTACCTGATTTAGGATTCTCCCAAAACACAATAACCAAAAACCAATAACAATGCTGATCTGACCACATTTCCCCCTCCCCTAAGAATGTCTGAAAGCCTCTAAGTCAAAACCTCTGAAATCCTTCCTAACACTGGTGCCCACCCCTCCATCTGGAGCATCTGACAGCTGATATGAGGCTGATGTTTCCAGCTGAAAAACTGAAATAGCTTGTTCTTTTCCATGATTCCCTTGGCAGAGAAAAACAAGCCCATTTGTTTAGAAGCTCATAAAAGAGGAGCTTTATAGTGGAACATTCATAAACTTGTTTGCGCTTGACCTTCTCCGTATTGCTGATGGTCTCGAGTTCTTGTCCAGGCATTGTGCTTGTCTGGGCTGTCAGTGGCATTTTTGAAAAACAGCCTCACCCAGAGTAATTTGCATTGCTCGGCACTCCTAAACTGATTGTTCAGACAATGCCACCTTTGCTACGCTGCAGCCCTGGCTCTGGTGTAAAGATGYGGTGCATTGACAGCCTTGTAAAACAGCAGTTGCTCCTGAAAAGAAACCTGGCTACTAATTCCATGTTGCCTTTTTTTCCCTAGATTAATTGATACTACTCAAGAAATGGGCATTTCCCAGGCCCTTAGGTTACTATGCATTGATCTTGTGTCACTGGGGAGAAGAATCATGCCCCTAAATTAAGGGATGTATATTCTGTGAAGCCAGGTAATTAAATCTTCGGTGAGCATGGGTCACTGAGCACTGGCACACTTAAAAGAGAGATTGTTCTGTTTCAGAGACAATAACATCTCAGGCACAATATGCAAGCTAAGCTGGCCACCTTTATTTATGCCTAGAGGTAGGAAATGGAGAATGCCTTGGCTGGAGAGTGGGACCTCGAGTTTCAGGAGTAGATTCACAACTGGTATTTTGAATGGATCAAACTGAAATCTATGCTTCCACCTATGCTTTTGGCAACTGGGGAAGGGAAAGGTTCTCCAGACTCAGCTGTGGCTGAGGTTTTGAATTCTAGTCTTGAATTATAAGTTGTTATGGATGTCTGTCCCTTTTCCAAGCTCTCCCCTGTCTTGAAGTCTCTTATTTTGCTTCAGTCTGAAGGCATTCTTCCTCATCTTGCTTTTTGTATCTGTAAAGCTTTTGCATGGTTCCCCAGCCCAGACCAAGGATATCACAAATTACTGTACATTGAGTCCTACAGCAATACACCAGCATGTGAGACCGCCTGGGACATGTGCACCTGCAGACTGCCCAGCTCTCCGTTATGCACAGCTTCAGATAAAATCCACCAATTCATTGGTGTGTGATAAGAAAATACATGTAGCCAGTTGTTACAAAACCTTCCATGCTCTTTGAAATACATTTTTATAGGGTGTCTGCTTTAAACTGCCGTCTGATTTAAACTAATTCCTAGATTCAAATTGTGAGCATGGCACAGTGTTTAAATAATATGTCTCATCTGGATCCGAAGTGCTGGTAAACAGGACACAGCTGGCAGGAGATATGCAACTAGTTTGGTCTTAATTTTCCCCATATTCCCAGTGTGCTTGTTAGCACAAAATGTTCCCTTTCTCATTTTTTTTTCTGAAAACGAAGAGGGAAAAGAAACATAAGGCTGAAAGTCTCCATGGTGGATTCAAGGTGGGAGTCCAGGATGCCAGAGACTGCTCACTTCAGCACCAGAGAAGACAGGAACGTCATGTTTTATTAGCTTTTGCAAGCTGTAGCAATGATGACAGTTAAATGCAATTATTGGGGGGTAATGTTAAGTTAACACATTTACTTGGGTACCTACCATTGTTCCCACTGGAGTCAGATGAAATGGGTGTTATCATGCAATGAGTGATGTGGCAGGTCTGTGTCACTACTGTTTTAGTGCCACAGGTCTACAGTCTGCTCTAGTGGGAATCCTCCTGGACAAGGCCTAGGGTCTGCCTCCCTCCATGCTTGCCGTTCCCGTTTAGCCAGCCTTTACCTGGCATTTTCGTCAATGCCTCGGGAGAAGGACATCTGTATAGGCACAGCATCCAAAGTGGCTGGACTGGAGTGGGCTGCCCATACCGAGCTGTTCTGTGCTGCACATTTCATTTCCCTGTGCTTCTCTTGCTTTACCCTGCTAGTGCACTCCTAATCATATTGTCCGTGTTCCCATCCTTTCCTTTTTGATTGCCGATTTGACTCCTAAATTATTATTAAAGCCCAAAATGTTGGAAAGCTCTGCAATAAAATGTAACTAGTATTTTTGACAGCGTTCCTAGCTTTGTGCATCTGTCCTTGTTAGACTGTGATTTAACATCTAGTTGTCTCATTATTTGCAATATGGGGAAGGGGGATTAAGGCTTCTAGGGTGAGCAGTGCTGGCTCTGAGCCCTTTCTGGTCCAGGTCAGCTTGGCCCCACAATACTCACACCCAGAGTGGGGGACAGGCTCTCACCCCATGAACCCCTGCAGGATGGGGAGAGTCCCTCAAAATGGCAGATAGCTTCTGCCCAGTCCTTACTTAAAAAAGGACAAAGCCACTGACTGCAGATGGTAATCTTGTGCTGAGGCTGGCTTTCTACAGGACCTTTTCTTTCTGCGATTCCTCCAAGCATTGTTCTTCTGCTGAGAGCATGTTCTCGCCTGATTAATCCCCTTTGTGTTCTTTGCCTTTGTTTCTCAGGCGCATGTGTTTGATCTGAGTGTTAATAAGTATGAAGCTATATGCACCCAAGTAGTGGTGGCAAAGAAGAAAAACAAAATAACCCACGTCCAGTTTAACCCTGTCTACCCTGTTGTCATCATTGGAGATGACCGAGGCCATGTTACCTGCCTGAAGCTCTCTCCCAACCTGCGGAGGATGCCCAAGGTAAGGATGACCAGCATTTCTCTAGCTGAGGCACTTAATCACAGCAGGCCTTGTAGTGCCTCTTCACTGTCCCTTCTTCTGTACCATGAGGTTGGCAAAGCTCCCATCACTTGTAAGCCATTTAAGATTACCACAAGCATTTTAAGTAGGATGTCTGGGATGTCATATCCTGCTCTCTGTTCCCCTCCAAGTAGGAGGGCTCAGCTCCCTCCTAGGTGGGAGCAGGAAGTGGTGGGAAGGGGGTTTGCTGTTTGTGGGATAATTAAAAGTGAGAAGGCACTTTCTCACTGTGCTCCAGGCAAGCCCATAAGCTCTGCAGAGGTTCACATCTTTCCAAAGCTCACATCTTTTCTGAACTTGGATTTTATTTACAAAACTCCTTGAAATCAAGTAAAAGAGGTCCTAACCCCATCACAACTCCTACAGAGTCCATGCTGCATGTCCTCTTGTTCTCCTGGATCATCAGAATTTGTCCCTTGACCACTGTACATCACCCCTTCTGTAAATGAGCAAGTACTATCTTCCATTAATGAGAAGACATGGGATCCTTGTCTCAAATGACAGGAATGAGATGCACAAGCCCTTTTCCCTTTTTCCACTTGGCCATAAGGGCCARTCATGCAGGATGCTGACCTCTCCCACCAGATTCCTTTTTTAGACTTTCTTTCTGGGCTTCAGCCAGCTATGAGCTGTATTGCTGTAAAAAGCAACCCCCTTTCTAAGCGCATATAATTCTCATATCCAGATGTTGCATTTAATGGAGCATTTTCTGTTTCTGGCTTTTTAGAATTGATCCAAGAAAGCAATCTCTCAGGATGATCGTATTTTATAAGTACATCCCCAAAGGCTTTATACGCTCTGCTAACCCTCTGTATTAAGCGTAGTCTTTGGCTGGAAACTAATCACCCTGGTGTCAATCCAGAATGTTTTGACTGATTTTAAATAAGTTCCTTCAGCTGGACACTGCTGGAAATGAGACTCTACCCTGTGCTAAGAGAGTGTAGAAAACTCAGCAGCATGACAGTCTGTTTGGGGACAGGATGTGGGAGTAATGGAGGAGAATGTCTCATACATTTCAGGCCTTTTTTGTTTCCATCAAAACCAGTCTGAGACCGTCAGAGCTCTCGGGGCTCTCTGGCTCAGGTCAAGTTTCCTTGTTGATTTATGAGTCCTGCCTGGTCATGCATCAGCCACCGTGTCTGTCACTGGCCCTGGTTTCACAAGGGTTCACCAGTGGAGACTGGTCACACACACRAGTGTGGCTGCTCTCCTGTACTCAGAAAGCAGCCAGCTGTGCAGTTAGCAGCACCCAACAATACTTCATGATGGCTCGGGAGGAATTTGAATGTCTCCTTACAATTCTAGCAACCGGCAGCAGCGCTATGTGCAGGTATGAATGTTGTTATCTCTTAAAATCCTATCCTTTTGCAAACTTTCTTCAGAATTGAATTGCATATTGTTGACAAGGCCATTTAAGCTGTTAGTTCAGGAACAGCACAATCACTGCTGACCTTAAACGAAAAGGTACCGTATCCCATGCAATGTATAAATGGGATGGAAATGATGGACTCTGCTGCTCTAATGTTATTAAGCTATCTTCTGCTTGCTTGGTTAGGTTTGAAGGGACATTGAACACTGAATTAAATGTTTCCTCCACATGCAGAGAAGGAGGAGGGATGTTTAGACGTGGCTGCTGATGTGTGCAGATCCCCTAGCTAAAGCCAGCTTTTGTCTAAGAGTGATGAAAAATCTAAAAACAAGTGACATGCAGTGGCAATGGCAGAGTGGTGGAGSCAAATTGGGCCCAGCCAGCCCAGCTGCCTTTTTGTGCCATGAGCAGACAGGTGAGTGAAATCGCTGATCCCGTCCTATGTGGCTGATGCGGCACCTGCAGTGCCAAATGATGGTGTCAGGGACACTGTGGCGGGGAGATTAGCTGCTGTAAGAAGGTKTCTTAATAGAGGGCAATCAAGCCTGGGCAGAACAGGCAATGCCATCCACTGAAATACGGCTCTGTGTGTTTGGACCATGGCGGGTGTCATCCCATTCCCCTCCTCCCTGTGCCATGCCTGCTTTCATGTCCTTAGCAGCAGCCTTCCCGGCCGTGACAGTGAGGGCATCATCCCACTGTGGGGATCCAGCTGTGCTTTCAGAGTATCATTCCCAGCTCCTTTGGAGGTCAAATCAGTGCGCTCTTTAAACCCTTGTGCTCTGCAGCAGTTTTCCTCTGTAAAATGGTTTAACTCCTCCATCTTGTCTGGCACTGCCTAGAGCCACAGTAACATGAGCAGAATATCCATAGGCTTTTTAAAACCACAGAGGGTCCAAAACAGTGCAGAGGAGCCCTGACATCTTGGCTATCTCCTTGGAGATAGAGAAGCCTGTTTGTATCTAGGTTGGTACCTGGGTACCACGATCTGGACTCTCTGGTACTTGATCCCTGCAGAGGCTTTGGGAGAAACCTGTTCGAACGCCACGAGGCAAAGCTGTGGCCAGTGCTTCCAGAGGCCTTCTCTGCCTACCCTGATGTCTCTGCTGTCTGGTGATGTTTCTGGTGGCTCTTTTGGAAAGGGGAGGTTGCATTTTGCTGAGGATTTGGCATGCTGATGGGACACAGCAGCCAGGTGCCTCGTGTGGGTCTCATGTCCCTCTGTTCCCTGCCAGTGTCAAAGGGGTTGGCTGTGAATTTTCTCTGCTGGCTTCCCACACAGCTGGGACAGCTGCTCTTGACAGGTGTGACTAGCAGACTAATCACCCTGTTGAGAGAGAGCTCTTAATAGCCACATGTCACTCCAAACTCGTTTTCTTCCCCTAAAAATAGATGTGGTGCTGTCTGCTCCATGTTCTGCAGATTCCTTAGCAGTATCTGGGATTCCCAGRTAGGGCTCACTAGAGAGAGACTGAGCTAACTTTCCACTAGGATTTCAGCCATTCTGAATTTATTTTGGTCTGCCTATTAGTTAAAGCCGGTGCAGTGGATTAGTGGGAATGKGGAGAGTGAGTTCTCACCAGACCTTGGTTTATTCCTCTGTTTGTGTCCTTGAGAGATAGCAGGAGAGTTTCAGCAGCTCTTAAAATAATTCACAGGGTTGATCTGCAGTTTAATTAATTCATGCTTGTAAAACACTTTGGGATCTTTCAGAAGTATTAGTTAATACTTTAAGTTTTGCAGTCAGTAGCGTTGGTGCAGCTCAGTTTTTGAGCATTTGGCAGAAYAATAAGCCCAGGGGGAACCTTTTCRAAAGCACTCAGGTTGCGTTTCAGARGTGGCTTTCACCAGGACAGATAGYAAGAACTTCAAAAATAGCCTAGGGTCCCAACAACTCCTCATGAATTTTGGCTTCCTAATTCATTCAGTGGCACATACAAAAAGGTGCCCTTGATGAGCACGCAAATCTTCAGAGGCAGCTGGAGACAGGGACTCTGCCATCTATTAGGCACATCTGTTTGCAGGGAGCATTTAGAGATGCCTCTGCTTTTGCCAGGCATYGGGCATCCTTGCTCTGCACTGCTGTGCCAAGCCATGCCCTGGGGCCAGATGCAGCATGCTTTAAAACCCYGGCTCTGCACTGGTGCTACACTACGCTGCCTTGCGAGTGAGGCCTGCCTGTTGCCTCCTGGACTGTGCAGAGCTGATGGGGTGAATCTGAAGTCCAACAGCAGAGGATTTGCCATCTAAGCATCACTAGCCCTGTCCTGCTTCGAAACTGCTGCCCATCWCCGCCAGCACATAGCCTCCACTCAAGCAGCAGGTATTTTCTCCTGTGGGGAGCACTGGTGAAACTTCTCTTTGGAGCTCAGAACTTCAGTAGAAATACTTGCATTATTTTTAGATGAAGCAGTAAGAACAAGTGGCTCTCTGCTGTCATGCCAGGCACTTTGGGACTCCACATTCTCCTTAAATAGTGTTGGGCAGGAATTGTTTAACTAATAAAATACTGTTCTTAATTTGTGATGACCTTGGTGATTGAGTTCACCTGAGAGAAGCATTGCTGTAAGAAGAATGAGCTTCGGGCAGAGCTGTTTAATTAGTAAGCCTTTCTGGCTTCTTTTCATATGGGGGTTGTAGGAAATTAAAGCTTTTTGTCATCGCAGTCAGAAGAATGTAGTTGCTCATTGGCTTTGGTTTGTTTTTTAAAAACTGCTAGAATAGCCTACCACAAGCTCTGTCAATGCCAAAGACAAACAGGAGAGAATCAAAATAATTAAAGAGTTTTTAGAAATGTAACAGTTGGGAGGGCACAGCAGAGTGGAAGACAAAAAGAAAGCAGGTCAGAGAAAGGTTATAATGAAGCATTTGTTGAGGCTAAGAAAAATTCCTCAGCCTGTACCCAGGCTCATGGCCAGGGAGGTAGCTGGCTTCTTGGTATGATAATTATCTTGGAGGGTCTCTGTTCCTTCCACTGACTTCTTTGTATGCAAGTCACTTCTTTCTTTATCCCTCAGGGACAATCAAGTTACTTCCCAGAAAGTAAATCTTTAGTGACAGGATCTAGCTGTGGCTCGGGCTCCTTGTAGCTAGGCGTTAGAGTTTGGGAGGGATCAGTCAGGATTCAAGGGGGCTGAGAGTGGGAGGATGCTGAGGTTTTCAGGAGGTGAAGATGGGAAGGGTGTTTGGGGAGGATTGATGGAAGTGTGCGAAGATTTAGGGAGACATTAGGAGAGGGTCTGCAGTCTGTTCTCCAGTTTACCCCGCTAGCACTGCTGTCTTTGCAATTTCCTGGGCTCAAGGATGCCCCCTTCTCGTGARCCCCAGCAGAGCCCATAGCACACTGTGTTTTCTGGATGAGGGACTATGTTTTTGTCCCTGTGTCTACCCTGTCTCAGGGGAGATGCAGCTCAGGTCCAGAGCTGGCACTGAGCTAGGACAGTGTGAACGCAGGTTCTGGTGTGATCAGCTTGCTGTACTCTTGGTCCTGGACCTCACTGCCTTGTAGCCGTGTATTGCCATGACTTAGAGTGACAGGGAGAAACCAGGAAGAGTTAAGGACCATGAGTTTCTGTTCTTCATGTTTTCCTGTAGCCGTGTGGGATGAACTGACCAGCAGTGAGAGAGGGGCCTAATCTCTATCCCTTCTGTGTGTGAGGTGCAGTCTGTTCTCACATGGGACTGTCTGTATTTGCAGGAGGAAGCAATAGATTAAATAGGTTCTGCAAGGTCATATCAGTCCTGGACTGGCAACTGGTTTAGCACTGGGCAAAGTACATTTTGTCTTCAAACTTTTCATTTTAACAGCTCTCAAGAAATATTGTGCTCTCTGAGAAAGAAAAAAAAATGCTCATCTCTCCTTTCTGGACCACCCAAAACCTTGCTCCTCTGGTGATGTTATTCCTAATCTCTCTATTTTCATGCAAACTGCTCCTCTGTAGTTGAGATTCACACAGTCGCTTCTGTGTAGCTTGAGCGACGGCTGAGTTTCTTTTCATCTCTTCAGAGCGGGCTAATTGTGCGGTGACCCAAATAAATGCACAGAGCGCAAGCAGTGCTGGAGGAATTCAGCCTCGAGTGCTGCTGTGCATCACGTGCCTCGCGTTCATCGGGGTTGCTGCCTCCAGGCGTGTCTTGGCCGTCTGATAAGGAGGCACATGCAAGCAGGCTTGGGCCTTGTAAAAACTGACCCCCAGCTTCACAGCTTTGCTTCCTCTGAGATTTGCAAATGCTTTTTGATTTCCTCTCAATCAGTCCCGTTATTTAGGCTATTTGCGTGTCACTGCTCCCTGTACTATTATGAGAACAGTCAAGCACTATGGAGTGGATCTGTGACTCACRAAACCCTGCTTCTGCCCTTTCACGGCTTTTGGGTGTCACCTGTGTAGGCCATTTAAGGGCAGATGTTTTAAGCAGTCAAATACTCTACCTCACTGATTGAAATGAGAGAGTGTGTGCCAGTTCGCTTTAACTCTAGAGTTTGCTCCCTCAAAACCTTCATCTTCTGGTGGCTCACCTGAGTGATATGGGAACACTACCCCAGGTCTTTGGGTGTCCTGCAGGCTGTGGGGAGCTCGGGTGCTGTGGCCATGAGATGCATGTGCACCATCCTAGCATGCTGCTTCCCTGGGAAAGGGACAGGACTCTCCCGCAAGTCCATGTCTTGGCTTGGAGTTAGGATCATATGAACTCTTGGTGATTAGCTAAATTCAGCACTCAGCTATTTGGATTTATATTTGGGTCTGGACAGAACGGTCTCTGGATATCAGACACCACATCTGGAGAGCAGCAACCTGCACCATGGTGAGAGGAGTTGGTGAAATGTGCTTGCTCAGTGGCCTTACTGGGTACTTTCCACACTTGTCCTTGCTTGATTTGGGCCTTGACACACAGAGAAGAGATTCTGGCTCCTTCTTAGCAGAAGTGCTGGGTCTGTGAGCACATGCTTTCTGTCTCCTCTCCCAGGGTTGAGCATGCAGGTCAAGCTCAAGACCCAAATTCTTTCAGCTAGAACAAGCTATGAACCTGCAGACCTCAGGAGAAAGCTCCTTTAGGGTGTCCTCATCACAATAGGTGATGCTTTCCACTCGGCCAACAGAGACAGTGTTCAGCTTATTAAAGTAGCATCTGGTCCATCTTGYGTCTTCGGGGTCCTGGATATTTGTTTTCTGTGGTCTTCACCCTCTGCTRGTATCTCATGCCATAACCTTCCAGCCAGGCTAGGGGAACACAAATTGTTGCTTCAGAGAGGAAAGGAATAATTTGATCTCCTCATTTATGGTGATTAGGACACTGGTTGTGAGCAGTARGAAAGACTGAGATCAGAGAGTTGAGGAGACGGATGAACTGGGAGGATAGTTATGCCCCAGCACTGACTCCTTGGTCTGGGAAGGAAACTCAGCRACAGAGATTTTTTAGAGAAGGTTAGAGGCACATTTGTAGAGACAGGCTTAGGCTGTGCTGAGCCTGCCTTGGAGCAGGAAGGTCCTGAGGTGGTTGCTGTGACAGTCCCCACTGTCTCTGCATGCTGGTCCTAGCACACACTGAAGCCAGCAAGAGGCAATACCACTTGTGTACAACTTGTCAGTGCAAGAGCAACATTACTGTGACCTGCAGCCATTTTGCTAGGCAGATCTGTGACGCATAACTATAAATCAACATCTACTGAAGGGAATATTGATATTCACTGACAAAATAGACTCTCCTCCCCCTTCTGCCCTGCTCCTTCCCCTCAGTCCCTTACTGCCCTGCCACTGCACTGGGAACCCCACTGCCAGGTAGAGCTTCACAGCCCCCCAAGACTACTCCTTCCTCCATTATCCCAGATCAGGATATTTCAGAACCTGAAGACTTTCGATATTTGTCTGGAGATCCTGGATATATCCACTGTGCACAGAGGAGTGGCTCTACAGCACACATCCAAATATCTGAGTGTCACATCACAGGTATGAAGAATTCTGGATCTGGACAAAGATGTGGCAACCTTAGACRCCAATGCTGTTTAGAGAGCTAACACAAACCAGCCATCAGTTGATCTAAAGGGCATGAATCTTCTCGTAGGAGACCAGTTTTCTTTGTTTCCAGTGAAATTATTTCTGATTTGCATCAGAGTATGTAAAAGGAGAAAAGAGTCTTATGTATCTGCAGAGTTTAGCTGGACCTCAAGGTCAGAGAACRGGGGGGAAGGAGGGTCTTCTTTCTCTATTCCTGGTCATGTGTCTCCAATCTTATTTTTTCTCTGTAGTGTGCCTTTCACTGACCTCTCTCTTTGGCAGTTGGTAGAGAGACAACATCAGCGTATTTGCAGGTTATTTTAAGCTGAAGTCAATTCTCAGTGGTCAGGATGAAGTGTATTTAGTTTGTGAAATGGAAACACTGGCAATTTGAACAAGAAAAGGTCCCATTTAAGGAGAACTCAATAGTACCTCTGAATTATTTCTGAAGTGCAAGGCTCATCCTGTGAGATGCTGAGTGCTGTCTGTGGGGTACAGAATTCCATAGCCTGGGTCTGACTTCGACTTACTTGTTTMCTCTTTGAAGATCTGTGTAATAAAAGGGTTTCCCAAGTTGGAAAGTGAAGGAAGACTCTTCCACAWTGCAATGCTGGGGATTTGGAGAGAGGTTTGGGGGAAAAGCTTGGGGGATTTGTTTTAGTGATCAATGATAGTCAAGTCACTGAGCTAAACATCCCTTTTCTGAACTAAATCTAGAGTGTTTCCCTCAAATTTGCAGTTCTCTGAGTATTGAAAGGTAACTGGAATCTGAATTTGGCCATACAGAGTCATTTTGGTGAGGCCTTATTTTACTCCTTCCTTTGTATTTCTCCGTGCTGGTATGGTTATGTTGATATAAGAGGTGCTTTGTGGGAAGGCTTTGCATCCTCTTCCTCATGTACAGGTTGTGTGTACTGCAGCACCACCATCTTGGGGCTGTGTGGAGCCCAGGCTCCCACGTGATCCCAGGGCCCTAGCAGGTTGGGCTTTGCTCCTCCGCCGCCTCGGCCGTCGCTCGCTGCCTTGGGAAATGCCTCGCATGCGAGACTAAGGAGCTCTGCTTCGCATCCACAGAGGACTTGCTGTGGGCTAGCTCTGAACACCTGTGTCCTTGAACTCCGCCTGAATGTGTCCTTTCAGCTTGCACAGCTCCTTCTGAAAACTGAAGTCTCTGCTTTCTCCAGAGCCTTGGCAGGAAGCTACTTGGCAGCAGAGAAGTGGGCACAGCGTAGCGTTATGGCAGGAAAGGCACTGCCCTGCCTCGCAGTCTGCCTGGCTCGCCTGTCCTCCCTGTTTCTTTATCGTCGCCGTTCTCTGTGGATTCATTTCTATGCGCATGGCTTAAATCCTCTCCAGAAAAATGAAGGCGCCTTAGAAATCCCTTCTCTTTGCACAAAGAATAGCCACAGTACAAAGGCAGAGCCAGCGTGCATCAAACTGAGCCCCGTGGGAGCGGGCTGCTTTCAAAGCCTGCCCTCCGCAGAGCCAGGGAGGCAGACTTTCTGGGACACTCATTCTCCGAGTAATGTCTGAATCCCTTTATGCTGTACTGAGAGTAGGTTTTCCAGCCTGCAGCCTCTTCTGCAGAGGCTATTCAGTGTTCAGCCCCCTGCCATAACTGATCAGGGCTCCTTGCTCACAGAGGTAACGTGGATGCTTATCCTGCAGGTCATCTGAGGATGAGCCGCTCTTTTGGCAGAGATCCCTGAACAGCTATGAGGAGTGCAGCTATTACTGAGAGCTGGCTCTGCCCCAGGGGTGTGGAGGAGRAAAGCTTGTTAGCTGGGCCCCTGAGCCACAGGTGCATTTGAAGGGCAAAGTGATGCTTTTCATGACGACACAGTGTAAAGCAGTGGCTGGAGCCTGGGGATGCAGCCCTGGTCSTGGCGCTGGCCTCTGAGTTTCCTTGGAGGAGATGCAGCTCTTCTCAACACTTGACAGCTGTGTTGGTGAAGTGGGATCTCCCATCTCCCTGGGAGMCGCTGTGGTTGAGCAAGAGGTGTCCATTATCACCATTGACCTGCTCCCCTACGGCCTCTCTTCTCTGTACTTCACATCAGCTGATCTGCTGAGCGCTCTGGGCACATGTCTGTCACATTCATACTTAAGTCCACTAGCTGGACCAAGGAGGCTCCGTGGAGGGGAGGAGGAGAGGAGCCGAAGTTCTGGGTATGCTGGTACCCCTGGCCCTTTGAGGCCCAGTGCCTGGCAGGGTCTTCTGCCTCCCTGCGGTTGTCCATCATGGGACAGTTGGATGTCACAGGTCATCAAGCCCAAAATTTCAGGTCAGAGACAGAACTGGGGAACTGGGGAAAATTAGAAAATGAAATGGGGCACCGAGAGATCCTTTGCTTTCAGCCTGCAGGTGCAGCACTGGTGTGCGTGCAGTTGTGACTCCAGCTGTATTGGCCCTGTGTGATCCCTTGGTGCAGTATGTCCTGGCAAACAGGGGTGAGAAGGGGAGGATGAGAGTGCGGGTCCTGGCATGGGGCAGAGGGAAGAGGTAGCAGTAGTATGGGCAGATGGACAAGAGGGCTGTAGAGCTGGATCTGCGGGGAAGCAAAGAAAAGCAGGCACCCATGGGTGTCCAAGACAACAAAGCATGGAAAATCCTGGGACACAGGTGAGCAGCTCTCTCTCAGCTCTGCACCTCCACAGGGAAGAATGTGGCCTCCATTTGTGCTGGTCATGCAACTTAGGTGGAAGAATGTAACTAATTCCCTCCAGCCCCTGGCTGTGCGGTGTCCTGGGCACCTTTCCCTGAGGAGTCACTCAACAGGGGTGCTTGTAAATCTTAATTTACAAGATCCTTCCCAGTCATGTTTTTGGTTTRCTTCAGTGACCGCAGCAACTCCCCAGGCAAGTGCAGAGCTCAGAGAAGGTGGCTGTCCTGGGATTTTACTCGTCAAGCTCTTTGGCTTTTCCTTCCTTGTAACATTTGCATAACTTGTCCACAGGCATCACCTGGGTGCTCTGGGGCACTGCCTGTCGCTGCAGAGCCTGGTGGCACCTGCCGTGGTGGCAAAGGCAGCAAGTTAGACAGGATCCAGAGTGGGAGGGGATGGGCTACAAGAGCCAGAGGAACAGCTTGAGATTTGGCATATCCCTGTAGCTCCTCCTGAGCTCCTGCCAGAGCCTACACAGCCTTCCCCAAGCAGCTGGCCAGGGTTAGAAAGAACACAGAGGGCAGCTCGCTTCTGGGGGGGTGCGTCTCTCTTGCTGTAAAACACATCCCCAATATGTATGTGTAAAATGCCCTTCACATCCAGACGTGCCCTGCGTGTTTCCTGACAGCAGGCGCAGAGATTTACAGTTGTCCCTGCCCTTGGGCACCCTGATGAAGACGCTCACGCTGAGTTTATCCCCCAGCCCCTGCCTGGCCTCTCCCCCCAACACACTCATGCCATCTAGCAGCCTCCTCTGAAAGAAAAGAAAGGGAGACACCCGTGCTGGCGGGCAGGCCAAATAAATGTTTCTTGCTCAAATTAATTTGATAGGCTCAATGGGGCATTGCTTAAATGAGAGAAGGGAAGGAATCGTAGATGAATAAAATGTCTCGCTGCTCACAGTGATSGAGCTGACGCAAAAGGATTATTTTTATCCCGTGGAGAAAAGGGAGAAAAAAAGAGTCCTCCGAAGCAGACGCGAAGAGAGGCTGCGTTACAGTCCTGCTGGCTTCGGGAGCTGCAGCAGCCTCTGCAATCAAAGCGCTTCAGCAGCTCCAAGCCTTTCCTGGAGGGAAACTGTTGCGCTCTCATTCACTGACTGTTTCCTTGGGATGAGATGCAAGGCTCCAGGCGCGCAGGGCAGCTTTGAGGCAAGCTTCCCGGGCTCTCCCCTCCTGTTCCCCAGCAGGGAGCTGCCCCCCGTCCCGCTGCTGCTGGTCTGGGGTGAGTCTGAGCTCCTCGCTGCCCACAGGGTCCTGGTCAGTCCTTTCTGTTGTTATCCTCYGGACCGTGTCCCGTGAGCATTATCCTTGCCACATGGTGCCCCATCAGTGCAGCCCTCCTACTGCCTGTCCTAGCACCGAGCAGAGCACAAGGATCATTTCACGCGTCCAGCCTTGATGCGCCCGTTCCTTGTGGCAGTACAGTGTGGGCTGTTTCATGTAGCGCAGGAGTGCCAGATCCCAGCCAGACGGGTGTCCCTCCCACCCCAGGCCTTTTGGGGGAACGCTCCCTCCCCACCRTCCGGTGTTTGTGCAGGGAGCTGTCCCTGCTCACCTGCAGTTATCTTGCATTTATTCCTTTTTGAATCACCTCCTCGTTTTCCAAGCCACTTCTACGGTCCATCAAGATCATTTCAAATTCCCATTCTGCCTTCCTGGACACCTGCAGCCTTCCCATCTGTCCCAGTGCCCAAGCGTTAACAGAAACACTGACTGAAATGAGTCCAGACTTCAGACCCTGTGCACTGCATACATCACRTACCTCTGGGCTGACAGCTCTGGTTATGGCTCTCCAGCTGGGTCTTACGAGCTTATACTCATTTTATCTAGGCCTTTTGCCTCACTTGAAGATAAGTACATCAAGGCTGGCAGTGGCAAAGTCTTCCTAAAGTCAAGATAAATGACATCACTGGCTTCTTCCTTACCCACAAGGTCTAATACCTTGTTGCAGAAAGGAATCAGGTTRTTCAGCRTGACCTTTTTGGTACAAATGGGGTRAGCTGGGATGCATYGCCTTGCAGTCACTTACAAAYAGGCTGTTGGTTTGTTCCACTCATTTTTGGCAGAATGAGGTTAAACCGAGAGGCTAGGATTTTCCTTTTTTARGATAGTTACCACATTTGCCTTTTTCACCTTTCTGATCCCTGTCATCCTCGGATATTCTCCAAGATCAGTGCTTAGGTTTAAGTCCATTAGGCTGAGCTGTTTTGAAGACAGCTGACTTACCAAGGGACTGGGGCTGTTATAGCCAGGACAGTCTAGTGCTGTAAGCTTGGGGTAAAGAGAACATCTTTTATTAGACAAACAAATACACCCACAAAGAAAAGTCTAGTGCATGTGCCCTAAAGCTTGTGTTTTATTTTCTAGATATATATTGATTAAGCTTGTAAAAGGCATTGGTTCTCCCCACCAGCCTGTGCTGCCTGAATACACTCTAACCCTGGCTTGCTCAGCGATAGCAGAGATCTCCCCACTTTGTTTCTGGTATCAACTGTGATATCTCAAGGATTGGGGACTGCAGGAAAGGGGAATGGATCCTCACTGAAGGATCCTATCAGGCTAGAAAAAAAGCGCTCGAAAGCSCTCATTTTATTTGGCCTGAGCAAACCATAGGACATCCATAGGAGTGAAAGAAATTAATTATTTAGTGTCTTTCATGTCATTAAAAKAAAAAGAAAAAAAGGAAGAAGGGAGAGCTGGGTTTGCTGGCATCTGCTGGCCCCTGCCCGGTCCTTCCCCCACAGCAGGGAGAGCCTGTGGGAGCTCCAGCCTGAAGTAAGGTTTCCCAGGATGGAAATCGTGGGGAGGCCTTAGGGAGCAAAACCTCCCAGAGGGGCCTGTAGTCTCAGTGGCCAGGCTCTGGCTGCCTTYGGTGGGAGAAGCTGCAAGTCACATCCCGCTTTCCTGCGCATGAAAGTTTGGTTCTTCAAGGTATTCGTGCTCATATCCAGGAAAGCACTGACATGCAGTGATTTCTCTGAGGCCAGTGCTGTAGAGCAAGTCTTCAGCAAACAGACAGATCTTCATTTTGAGTCCAGGTTAGCCTGAGGTGTAACTCCCCAAGGAGTCTGCCAAGAGTCCTGAAGAATTATGTTTACACAGTGGTGACCTTGTGGAAAGGTTCACACATGCCAGCTGGGGACTTGCGCATGGCTGGAAGTATTATAGAGACGAAGGAGAACGCAGAAGCACTTGGCAAGGCAGGAGAGGCTGAGAGCATGCACCAGCACACTGGCTCCTGGGCAGAGCTGAGGGCTGGAGGGTCAGATGTTATAGGACCATGTGGGGAGAAAAAGCAGCAAGACAAGCATGAGACCACCATTACCTACTTGGCTACCTGCAGAGGAAGAAAGGGAGAGGACTTACATGAGAAAAGGGCTTGGCAGTCCCCTTAATTGCTTCAGCCCTTGGTTCCCTCATCTCTGAACYAGCTGTAACAGTTGTCTTAGGCTGAGCAGACGTTTCCCAGGAGCAGAGCAACTGGCTTCTACGCTCCATCCCTGCTCCCTGCCCAGGTTGGATTCGCTGGCTGGGGTTTGTCAGAGGCGGCACAGTCCTGTGCCCCCGGCCCTGGGCGCCCCGTGGGCTTTGCAGTGGCCACGTTTGCCTTGTGGGTGAAGCTGCTCACTATAAATTGTCCCTGCTCTGCCCTGAGAGCGAATAAGCCTCGAGTCAGCAAACGACTTGGGCAACCGCGGCTGAGAGGTGCTGTGGAAGTGCCAGACGTTTATATGATGTGGTTAAGGGAATTAGAGGAAACTTAAACACTGCAGCTGAGTGGTTTACTCTGCTTAGGAAAGAATTGTTTGTCTGTCAACATGAGGCCTCTTAAACATCATCACGCTCCCCACGTGCTCATTGCTCGCTTCTTAGGCTTTCAGCCTTGCTTTGCAAGCGGAGTTTAAGTCGCTCTTGTGATAGACACCATGCCCTGGTGCTAGGCATTACTGACAATTGGAGAGAATAGTCCTGCCAGGGAAGGGCCCGGCATGGCCGTTCTTTCAAAAATAAGCACCCAATTGAAAATAAAAGCACTACACAACACCCGCATGGCTTCAGCTAAAGGGAGCTGCAGCTGGCAGGTCTCAAAAGCAAACCGCAGGCTGGGCTCCCAGTCCTCCGGAGCCGGGTCTGGAGAGGTTCAGCAGGGTATGTTTGCCACCAGCTCCTGTCGATAGTTTTGTCAGTGCTCAGAGGGGCAAGGAGCTGTCTACAGACACATCCGCAGATGATGTGAGCATTGGTGCAGGGGGATAAGATAGTGCTGGGGACAAGGCAGTCTCAGAGGCCAGCCCAGATCCCTCGGTGCYGTGGTTTTGTTTAGCAGCGTGCATCGGAGAGCAGCCAGAGGCGAGGTGGTGGGGCTAGGATGTAAATCCCATGCAAACTGTTCTCCTGGATCTGGAATAGTGTCTGGAACTGGTGATGCTGAAAGAGGCTTCAGGGTCATAGAGGAAACGAGGAACTCTGCAGGCTCTGACTGCCTTATTGGGGTTATTCGAGGTGGGATCGACACCAAGGCCCCATGTTTGAGAGTGGCATTACTAAACCTGTTGTCGGCTGCAAAGTACATATATGGGTTTGACATTGCAGTGGAGGTGATGAAAATCGCAAACTGAATCTAGAAAGAGGAACAAATCTTAGGTCTGGAAAATGTAACTTCAAGGAGTTCTTCAGGGCCTCACAAATAAATTAAGCAGTAATTTGATCTCAGCCTAAAAGCGCCTGCAAGGGGAAGGGATTTCTAACAGCGGAAGGCTCTTTAAATTAGCAGAAAGAGGCATAATGGGATTTGGCAGTTGAACAGCAGCTAGGCAAACTCAGACAAGGACCAAGGCTGTTAGAGCGGCGCGAGCTTATCTGCATCCTTCAAACTCCTGCAAGTCGAAACTCCCTGTCTCTTTCTAAAAGATATGCTCTAGCTCCAAGAGTCGTCACTGGTGCGATGAGTTTACTGACTGAGGCTGTGTGAATCTTAAAAATTCYTTCTGGGCTTAAAATCTGTTAGATCTATTTTTGCCTTTGATCTTCCTGAAAAGATCCGGAATAGACTGGTGGCGTTATAGAGAGGGAGATTCACAACTTTTATAMCAAGATATTCACAGCTTGGCGCACACCAGGCAGTTTTATGTGAAGAGATTTGCAGACTCCTAAACTCTTCACTTCTTTTGATTCTGCCTTATTTATTAGCTCATGCGTTAAACAGTCAAACTATGAGCACTCAGAGATAACAAGGTGCTGTAATAACAAYGAGCGTCAGTGTGTCAAGGACAAGACATACCAAATCAATGTTATTCCTAGTCTGACACTGAAATTAGCCTGGTGGGGAAAGAGTCACTGCTGCACGTGTCCCACTGCCTGTGGACCACACAAGCTCCACTCTAGCTTATCTCAGGCTGGAGCTTTCCCAGTTGTSACTGGGGAACAGGAAACAGTTCTTGCATTCTGATCCAGGGATGCCAGCTCTGAAGACTCATAGTCCGGGTTCCCTTCTGGTCCTCCGTCCGCCTGCCTCAGTTTCCAACCCTCCACGGGCTCCTGCTCTGGTTTCCCTTCCAGGTGCACATCAGCYTTGCCAGAGCATTGGCGGGCTGAGCTGCGCTCCGCTCAGCCCGGACGCCCTCGCAGCCTGCCGCGGGGAGCCTGCCCTTCTCCTGGGCGTTGACTGTACAGACTTASGTGGTGCAAGTCTTTTGTGCAGCTCCTGTATTCTTGAACTTGCCTTCTGCCTCTCTTCCCTTAGGTCAAACTGGAACTCTCGTGTACATTAACTGTAAGTGAAGACTTTTTACAATCTGTTTTTTATCACCCAGGGCAGTGAACAGAAGCTGGCTCCTCTGAGCCAGCACCAGCCATCATGTCCTTATCYTACTTATTTACTCCTTAGAAAGTTCCTTTCCTTTTCCCAGGGACTGAAACACGGAAGTCGCACCACACTAGGGACAGGAGGTGAGAGAGGTTCACCCTCTGTATTTSCTCCTGCCTCCCAAAGCTTCTGTCACTAACACTTCCCTTGTGTTTCTTAATTAGCACATTCTGGCTTTGAGCTGCCTGCTTGTGTTGCAGCCTTCTGGAGAAAATCTGCTAAAGCTGCCTCCATTGTATGACAGGAAATACTGAACATTTAGGCCTCTTACTAGACTGACAGCTAGTCTTACTCTATGGCATTACACACAGTTTGAGTGTGATTAACACCCTAAGCCCCTCTATCCGTCTTTGGCTTTATGGGCCTCTCCTGAGGGAACCTACACATGGTTGCATATTTGCCTTTTTTCAGACTTTTGTTGCAGATCTACATGATGAAGTCATGGCTGAGCTAAGCCAGGGAGTTGTAGGGGGAATTCATGAGTGGGATGAGTGCCAGGCTGAAAAATCACCCCGAAAGAGCAGTTATCAGTGGTTCATGGTCAGCTTCAGATGGCATTTCTGAGAAGCCTGTGGATCTCTTGGAGGGGGTAAATTTTTGTTCTCGTTGGCATTTCAACTTCTGTATTTATTGCTTGGATGAGCTGACAGAAGGTTCGCTACAAAGCCTTGAGAGGGTCTGGTGGTATAGAGCATCATAAGGACTTTGAAAGACTGGATTGGATCTCTAAATGACCTTGAAATGTTGGAGAGAGAGACTGAAGTTAAGGAGGTAAATTTAGTAAAGATCTGCTCAAAGCACCAAAAATATCTGTCAGGGCCAGTTTTGACTGTCCTTGATCCTGCCTTGGTGCAGAGCTTGGATTAGGTTTCTACAGTCCAGGAACTCAGCATTACATTAATAATTTCCTGCCTACCCTTGGTGCCCAACAAACAGTCCTAGGGCCCTCAGCTCTCTTGCATGTGTTTGCTCATTGGCTGTGCAAGTGTCACACAATGCCCAGGCCTGGCCCAGGGTCTGCTGGAACAACTCATCAAGGACTCCAGTGTGGTACAGTTTCAGCTGGGAGAAGGGCGAGGGTTTGGCTCGTATTGCATTAGCACCAGTAGCATCCAAGATCCAGCTGGTCACATAGGAAACGTTGCATTGTCTATAGTTAAATCGGGGGATGCTGTAATAAATCAGCTCTGTTCARGTTCTCTACTGCTCTTGCTGGATTTCTGGCTGTCTGGCTTATTTACAGATTGTTGCTGGGGAAGTTAAATTACAAGCAATAACCATTCACAGAAATCCAGACTACTTACAGATTTTATAGTAGTGTAGGGAAAAACTGGCAGTGTTTCCCCAATTACCTTCTTCTTACCTTTGAAGCAAATGCATTTCTCACTTGGGGATTTTATGCATCTTTATGGCGAATAGGGTGTTAATGACTATATAATTACTGGAATTAAATTTGGAATTAATTTTCTGAACACAAATGGCTTCTTTCTGTCTTTCTTCTGTTTCCTACTCGGTTGCCAGCTATGAAAACATCACTTTTCAGGATGTTTCCTGGTGCACAGGTGCTTGTGCAATGCTGGACATGCAGTACCACATGAGGTACAGCCACTTTGGGCTGTATTTCACCCTGCTCTTGAATGATGCTGACTATTCCCCCTAGGTGAAGGGGAAGAATGGGATCAACCAAGCCTAGTGAAAGAATCATGTCTCCTTGGCGTTCGTGGTGTCTACATCTCATGACACTTTACAAACATGATCCACTCTGTTAATTGTTTTGCAGGCAAAGCAATGGGTTATATGTAAGTGTTGAGACTTCCCTAAGGTCAGGAGTGCTCTATGGACTAGATCATCACATCTTGGAAGAAGGGGTCCTGAGCTGCTCTACTCTACTCACACTCCCTTCTAACAGAGCGCTCACATTTCAGCCTCTGATTTTTTTCTGCCTGTTCATCCCATGCCCTTCTTTGTCTTTCTGTTGTGCAAGGAAAGCAGATGACAGCTGATTTAGTCCAATTGACTGTTTAAAGTGCCTTTTTTTTCTATCAAGCAATTGTTTCCACTGTTCCTCTAGATCAGTTTAGACATCTCCTCAGCGCTAATGGAAAAGAACAATTTTGGTTATCATCCTGAGGGCTCCTGAAACATCACCAGATTCTTTTTCAGTCTTTATTGCTTCCTCGCAGATTTGCAGCCTGATGATATCCCTAAGTTTCAGGCAGGTCCTCACACCTGGACAATACCAGGGAGATCCATGCATGGACTCAGATCAGAATGGGCCTAGAAGAACCTGAGAAGAAGTCATCCCTCTTGAGATGACAATCTGACTGTACTGGGGAAATCTGCAGCCAGAACTGGTGCCCAAATGTGGCAACATCTCTGCTGTCACGACCAAGGAGATTTCTTCTCTGAGAGGCCTCCAGGATGATCTCTGGCTGCTTGCTTGGCAGCTGCAGTGCAGCAACACCCTAACCATTTCCCTCTGTCCCACCTCCAGCAGCACAAAGAGTGGAACAAGGATCAGGCYATGTTTGTTGGTGAGTGGAAGGGCAAGTTAAGCAGGCTGTTTTCACCCTTCTGGGGCTGTGTCTTGCTGAGAGCCTCAGTAAGGAGACAGCCTTTGAACAACAGTTGTTTTAATGTAGCTTGTCTGTCCTCATTGTGTTAGGCATGAGCCCAGCTTCAATTAACCTCTGCTAATAGGATCCTTCTAGCCCTGAGGTCTAACAGTTGTCGAGTATCTGCTCCTGCCAGTTTGGCCACTGTCTTGCTGGAGCTGTAGATTGCTGGTTCACCTCATTCCATTGGTGGTATGGTGAGACTTGCTGAGTGATGGAGAGATTACTTAGGAAGTGGTCACCTTAAAGAGCTTAATGGCTTCTATGTCGTTTTCTTCACAGCTTGCCTTTATTTTGTTATACTCGGTTGCAGAGAAGCTCCATTAGTTTCAGCAGCCAGCTGAGCAGATGGATTTAGCTGGTCTATGGCACTGAAGTAATTATGTTTCGGTACAACAGAGAGCCAGGAAACACATAAAATTAATTCAGGTGCAGCATCCTGGTCAGTGACTCAAAGCAAAGAGCAGTTCAGGGAGACGACCCTAGCTGCACTGTGACCATGCTGTTGGCAGCACGGGTAGTCACTAGGAATATATACCCTGGTTTCAGTAGATGATGCTGGATTGGCTTTTCCCATGTCCAGTTCCTTCCTCAGATGTGTATCAGCATCAGAGAGACTGATTACTGTTCGCATCTCTCTTCTGCTTCTGCTATAATTAAAACAGCAATATATGCATGAAGCAATTAGATTTTAATACTTTTCTAAACAGGATGTCAAGGAGCTTAGTAAAAGGACTTGGGCTGAAGCCAGATCAGCATCTTAAGATAGGATTGTCATTAAAATGATTGCCTGCTGCCTGGACTGCTTAGCCTGAGCACAGACTCTAAATATGCTTTTTCAGTCAGGCTGCACCTCATCTTCATCTGCAGACAGTATCCATAAGACCCTGTGCTCCTGGGAGCTGCAGGACCAGAATGGGATATTGGTAGGGACAGCTTGGACAGCTCTGTGGCACATGTGGACTCTGGGTCTGCTGGTGGGACAGGATCATCCCCATGCCCGTGTCCTTGCTCATCCTCATCCCCGTTGCCGTTGACAATATTCAGGTCTGCCTGTTCCTGACAGAGGAGAGAGTTGCTAACCATGTTTCTTCAGGGCAGATCTGCTCATCTCTGTTTCCCAGAAGAAAGCAAGGTTCTTCAGGACTGTCTGTGCTCTAGAGGAGCATCTCTGAACTCCCTACCCACCCCTGCTCTACAGCACATCACTGGCTTTCTCCTGCCTTGTTTTATCCTGTATCCTGTGCCCCTCTGGCCCTGCACTGCAGTCACTCCAAGGCAAATCCTCTTCTCTGACTATCTCTTACTCAGACCCTTATGTGGTGCCACTGGGTGCCCACTGAACATGAATGGGGAGGGTGTAAGACACTGCAGGCTGCATGAATGTGCCAACAGGCAATGATTAGCATGCTCTACCAAACAGCACTGTGCCCAGGATATCTKCAGGTTAAGGATTGACACCAGTACAGCTGCTAACAAGGAGCTCGCAGAGCAAAGGGGCAGTGCCGTGGGTTAGAGCAGAGCCTGGCCTCTCTAAGTCAACAAGTGATTTCTCAGCTGCTGTAAGAGGATCAGATCCTGGGGAAAAGCAGCCTCTCTAGCTGCAGGATTTCTTGTGCTCTTGTCTTGTGGCCAGCTTCTTGCTGACCCCTTTTAAGCCTTGATTTGCATGCTGCATCATAACTCAGTCCTTGATTAAGTGATTTAGCGTGACTTCCCACACAGTCCAGAGTAATAGAGTATCTAGTTTTCAGGCCTGGGAGGATTTGTGTGGCATTTGTAATTTGCCTGGCTATTTCCCATGCAGCAGGCAAAGAGATTCTGTGCAAGCCATTTAATTTGTGGCAAATTGGACGCACAGTCTGAAATAAGCAGGATGCACTTCAGTGAGGGCAGAGACAAAGTACAAGAGGAAGAAAAGAAAATGGGAATAATTGGCTGGAGAGGTTTGCAGAAGTTCTCAAACACTAGCCAGCAGTGCCCTGCTGTAGCAGAAGAACCAGGTGTTGACTTTGAAAGATGTGATGGGCAAGAGAGCAGYGGGGACAACATGGGCAACCAAGAGGCTGGAAGCAGAGAGAGATGAGCCCCGGCTCCAGAGAGGTGTGAGGCTGGTGGGGTGAGGAAGGCAGTGAGCTGAGGTCGTAAGACAGCAGCATAAGGCTTAGGGCAAAGGTTTTAGCAGGGGCGGGAGAGAAGCGCTGGCAGCCATCGGCAGCTCGTGCTGGATGCCACGGAAGGTTTTTAAAAGGGACGACCGTGCAGGTGATGGGAGCAGAGCGTGAAAATCCACTGCTCAGGGCATGATGTACCAGGCACCCCAGGGACCAAGTCAAGCACTGGACAAGCATCTGTCAGAACCAATATAAAACTAATTCCTGCCATGGACCAGGGCAGACTGGTGGTTGCTTGAGGGCCTCTCCTAGCCGTGCTTTAAATGACGTTGTGATTTAAATGAAAATTACACACTAAAATGTGTTGTCAAGATGGCACAATTGTTCATGCAGTTGAAATATCTAGTGCTATTTCTGGAGCATCCCYGAGTTCAAGTGCAGTCATAGAGAACAGGAGAGCGCGAACACTGTGGCCTGATGTTAAATTGCAAACTGAACTCTTTCAGCAGGCACAACAGTATCAATTGTAATTCATCTTTCATGCCATTGACATTTAGTGTTATTAAATATATGCCATCTAGGAGCACAGAATTTTATTTTCACTTCTATTCATAGCAAAACTCTGTTTCCTGTATGCTTGTGTTTACCTAAAGAGTAGTATGTTCATACATTTCCATGTTAGTAGCAGAGAAGACGTTCTCTATGCCGATGTTTTTATATTTAAAACCTGGTATGGAAAAAGTGTTAAAGGGCAGTGTTGAAGAGAAACACAACAGCTGAACTTTCTTAAGGCAGTTAAAAGGTGATCACAGGCGATAAATGTTGACAGTGGTGGTCCAAGAAAGAAGTATTGCAAAGCAAAATACAACTTTTTTAAAATATACTGCTCGTTCCACTGGGCAATGGRTTTCTCATGAGACATTACTCCATGAGATACGATAAAACTAAAGTATTGCTGGAGTTGCATTTCCAAGTCCACGTTTAGTTGCTTTTCTTAAACTCTAACCTGTAATGGCTCAGTGAGCTGTCATACAATGAAACTAGTGTAAACCTGAAATAAGAAAAAAAAAAAAAGAGACGCTGAGTGATAACGAAACGGTGCCTGAAAGCGGACAGTGCTACCTGCCAGCTGGCGCCAGGGCGGCAGCTCAAGGTTGCGGCGGATGCTCTGCGCCGCGGGACGGGCTCCGTGAGTCTGTCCTTCCGGGGGGCACTGGTGCACGCGCGCGCGGGTGCTGCGCCCGCCCGAGCCGCTCGCCGCAGACGCGCCTGCTCTTGGGAGGTCCCCGGGGCCAGGGGAGCTCGGGCTGCTGCCGACCTTCCGTCCTTCCTCCCTGCTGCTTGTGTTTGGCAGATCCCTCGGCTGAAACGGCAGGAACTCGTGTCCCCACCAGGTTTTACATGTTATGCTGTTATAATATACAACACGYGGGCAGGCTTTTGCTAACAAGGCTTTCCACTGAGTGGTGCTAATTACAGTAATCGATCCCGTCCAGAAGAGAGACACAGCAGTTTGGCAGCGCCGAAGCTGGCAGGGCTGGAGTCGGGGTCCGCGGGCGGTGGGTCACGCACTGCCTGTCCCTGCCCAGGGCAAGAGCGTCCTCCCCCTGCTCTGAGCCGAGGGAAGCAGCCCGAGGCGGAGGGGTGTGCGAGCGGTGCTTGGTGGGGAAGCACGCCCACGCGCGTGCACACACMACCGCCAGGTCTCCTGGGGCTAGAAGCCAAACCTTTAGGGCTTTCTACTCCCCTCCAGCCCTTTCACACAGCCTGAGGAGCTCAGGGGCAGGTAGTTACGCTGCACACTGAGCACGCGATGGTTTTTCTCAGCGCTTACTGCTAAAYGTGTGAACTGCTATGACTGATGATCATTTCCGTGAGCCTTGTGAGGAAGCTTTTGTCTCACCCAGCTGCCCTCTTTGAAGCGGCTGCTGTCGGCTGTTCTCGATGACGGGGGATAACGGGGCCCAGAGGCCATGCTGGTTTTTATCAGAAGCCCCTCTCCACGCACACACATACACACGCTGCTCGCAGTTAGCGTGCAGCCAAAGTGCCCCCAGGGCTGGCAAAACCCAGCCTGGCTTAATATGGGAGAAGAGAACCTGTTGCAACCACGTCTCCATTTTGAACCCTTAAGTGACTGATGTGGGAAAGGCAGAGGAGGGAGGTTTCACACGCAGGTGACTCCAGGACGCAGCTTAATCCTCCTGCTGCGGGTCCAGCTCGGCCGGGCTGGAGCAGCGCTCACGCAGGCGGTGCAGCATGCCCCATCTCTGCATTTGCTGCAGGGGAGGCTTCCTGGATGGATTAAGCAGCTCGAGACACATTTCTGACTCTCTTTAGGGACTGTTTCAGATATGTTTGGTGGTTTCCTGCTGTTGGAACTGGTGATAAATTCAGACTGAATTAAAGTGTCATTATAATGCCCAGCCGGGAGGAGCTGCGTGAACCACCCCAGGCGCTGTCTGTGCTTGGTTTCACCATGCTCACTCAAGTTTTCATGCACGACTGCTAAATTTGGACTTCTTATGGCTATATTTAGGTGCCTAAATTAGTGGTGTGTAAGAGACATTGCTCAAGGCTCTGAAGACAGGAAGAGGAGAGAGAGTTCAGCATGGCCGGGAGCCAAACCTCTTCTTCAGCTGCCCGAGTAGAGCAGCTTAGTGCTAAGCCTTCGTAAGGCAGGAGGTAACCATGGTCTTGCCCATCCCGTGCCTTGCAGTGCCCACCAGCATCAACCCCATGGTCCCCATGCTGGGGGCCACTGCGGCCAGGCTATGCACTGTGTCCGGTGTGAGAAGGTTAAGCAGACAGCATGAAGTGCTTAGCAGATGGATGCACTCAGCCAGCGTGTACAGCTGGCTCAGGCCAGCTAGCAAGTGCCCGTTGAGGGCAAGCCCTTCACCAGAGATCCTCACGGGGTTGTGTCTTGAGCAAGCAGAACCGCGGCAGCTGTGCAGGCATTTTCCCACCCYGTGTCTAATGCTCCTAATCTTGTTACAGTTGGCAGCTCTTCTTCTGCCAGAATTTGGAGCTGCTGATGGTTCATTAAATCGTGTTAGCACAGCTTGCCACACCATGCATTGGCTGCTCACTGCTTAATATTTCCCAAGCGCCTTGCTCAGGGTCAGTACAGATTATACCGTGGCCGCAAGTGGAAAAGGAAGAGCCCCTAGGTCGGCTGAACCAAACTCCTCCATGGCGTGGCTTTGCTGGAGCCAGAAGAAACATATGGAGAAAGCTTTGGCTCCTCCTGTGTGAATATTTTTGCATGGACAGAAAACATTGTAAAGGGAGTGAGCGTGGGTATGGGGTCCCAGCCTGCCTCTGGCAAAGAGTGGACATGGAGCTGTGGCAACAACTTTCTTTCCATACAACGATGAGTGAGCATTTGACCTTCCTGTTGGCTATCAGCTGCTGTTGGAGTCTGGCCCTTCCAGTAAATGATTTCTCCCCTCTCGCATGGGTGTTTCTAAGCCAGTCTATACTGTGGCACACCAAACATGGTGCCATTTAGACAGAGGAGATGTCTGCCCAGACCTCCTGTGTTTCAGTGGTCTTCACACTTCTGCTAGTCCCTGCACCTGCCAGGTCTGATCCGATTTTGTTTGTACCTCCTGACTGTCGGATGCCGCCGATCCTGTGCCTTTATTGGCAGACCGTGTGCTGCCAAGCTAGAGCGAGCGGGCTGGTCCCATTGAGGTGTCTTTGCTGGGTCCAGTGGCTTCACTGGGAGCCTGCAGTGAGCAAGAGCAGGTCATTCAGGGAGTCTGCTTAGACCTGGGGCCATGAGACCTGTCTCTCCAGCCTGTGCCCTGATACAGATGCTAGGAGAAGGCTGAGCCAAATATGTGAGCTACAGTAAGGAGAGGTATTTGCCCTGAGTAGCACTGGCTTTAGCTGGAGATAGACAGACAAGTGTCCTTGGGGTCAGTGTCTGGCTTATCCAGTGCCTCAGCACGGGAAGTGGAAAGCCCCAAAATCCCATGTGGTTGCTGACGCCTGAATGACCCAGCCATTCCCTGGGCTTTTCTGCAGGTTTCATTCCCTGCCAGCAGAACATTTCCTGTGTCATTTATATCCAAACAGTAGCAAAATATGCCTAAATCCTTATCTCCAGTCTGTCAGCTAATTCTTCTGTGGGCCAGGAGCAATGCTGTCAAAGCAGGCTGTAACTGCAACGCCAGGCTCTCAGTGGCTAAGTACATTGCTGCTGTATGTAAATGGGCTTCCTGAGAGCCCTCTGCCAGGTGTCAAGGCTCAGAGCATGCTCCAGGGTCACCTGCAATATAACAACATCAAGTTGCAATAGGAATACTGGGGTGCAATAGGAATACTGGGGTGGAAGGCTTCAGAGATGTGGCTCGTGTTGCACCTACTTGACTTGTAGGTGTCCATGGAGCCAATGTGAAAAACCCTGCTATATTCACAGCGAAGTTTGGGTTTCTTTGGTCTTTCCATCAGAAATGACCCAGGGAATTCTCTTCTTTGCCTTCATTCATTTRATTCGCTGGTCCCATCACTGGTATGTTTTGCTAATGGAGAAGCTCTCACTCTCAGGGTCTTGACCTTGAGCAGCCTTGGTCCTGAGCAGAGTAGGAAGGAAGGAGGTGAGGTCTTCTCCAGCCTCAGCCATTGCTGGGCACCAGGCACAGCCCTGYTCTCAGAAGTGGCTAGGAGCCCCCCTCTTACTGAAAGGAGGAGGCAGGGGGGCAACCRCCAGTGTGCTGGGTTTACCAAGGGCTTCAGGCATTTAAAAAGCAAAGATCCTGTGAAGTCCTTCCTGTTGAGTACAATAAGGAGCCATCTGGGTGTTTTAGACAGCGATGCTGGTGGCTTCCTGAAGCTCCTTATCCCCTTCTAAATTGGCCTGTAAAAGCTTAAATTGCTTTTGCATGAGAAGCCAGCATCCTAAGCCACTGGGATACTTACTTTGTAAAGGGGGTCAGATCATGCAGCTGTGCCTAGAAATCCCATCCTACCAGGAACGGCAGGCGCTGGGAGCATCCCTGGCATGAGGGGACCCCGCAGGGCAGAGCCAGGCCTGGGCCCTTCGGCCGGGACTCAGCAGGGGAGAAAGGACCCAGTCTGCCTCCCGGGGACCTTAAGGGGAATTTTCCATTGACGTCCTTGCCAGCATGGCTGACACTCTTGCTGCTTTGAAACAGAAACATGTTTTGTTTTGTTTAATCCAAACCTCACAGCAGATGTTTTATGGTTATTCCACCAATGGCGGGGGGGGGGGGAAGGAGTTGCTGAAAAGTGCCAGCATCATGGGTTTTATGAGAGGATTTTATTAGCTTGGCGTTTTACTGTTCAGCAAGGGAGGGAAAGCATGAGCCAAGAAGCAGTGAATCCAGTTTAAATGACTCCCATATTATGGATGTGGAGTTCAATATGGACCAGTTTGTGGAGCGCTAGGCTGGGGCTCTCAGGGCAACAGATCTGAGGTCTTCAAACAGCCCGGCCTCCTCCTCCCGCGTGGCTCCACCTCGGCTGTCCTCTGCCTCCCACTTGCTTGTAGCATCAGTACTTGCGTTGGGTTGAGGTGAGAGCCCAGRGCCCTGCAGCAGTCGTGCCCGCACTGCCTATAGGGCCAGGAACYGGTGATCTTCCCCCTCGTGCCTCAGTTTCCCTGCCCAGAGAGCCGGGGCAGAACCCGAGCGCGGGATTTGGCTGCGAGGACCAGCCCTGGGCTGACACGGCCGTGCCGACGTGCGCGGGGCAGTCTGCCCGCGTCGCGGCCCGCCAGCGGGGTCTGGCCCCGTGCGGAGCCGGTTTTGCCCTGGCCGTGCCCGACCGAGCGCGTTCCTGGCGCTTTTCCTCCGCGCTGCTTCAGCTGCGAGCGTTTCGCCCTCTCGCCGGGAGCGCTTAAAGAGTAAAACCACCGGCCGCGTTGCTGCGGGCGGCTCCGGCGCCCGTTCGGCGAGCTCCTCGGYGCCAGCGCTTCTGCAGACGCTCAGCTCCGCAGCCGCCCGCGCCGTGGGGACGGGGAGGACGAGGCTTTGCACGGCTCCCGTGTGGCTGCCGAGCAGCCCGGCTCGGCTCAACCCCCAGATCTGGAAGGGAAGGGAAACGTCTCTCTGTGCCCCCCCCCAAAGATGTTACACTTTCCCTTCTCCGTGCCATTTTTGCTGCAAAATTGGAGGCTCTGCTTTGGTTATGGCTCGTGACTGCCTCGTGCATGACTTTGCTCCGGGATGCTCAGCGGCAGCGAAGGAGTTGAGCTAGGCAAGGCGGGTTTTTCGAGGTGGCTGGGGGGGCTACGAGGCGGCTTGGGGGGGGGGGGGCTGCTTCAGCACCCTCCCTTTCGCAGCAGCGAGCAGCCGAGCCGAGCGGGGGGCTCTGTGGCACAGCTCGGCAAGCAGCCTGCCCTGTGCCCCACGCTGGGGGCGGCGCAGGGAGCRTTTCGGCTGCTGTCAAACGGCAAAGCAGCTTTTCCGGCGGAATAGCTGGGTCCTGAAAATACCCCGAGCAGCTGTGTTTATCTGAACACGCTCGTTTAGAGAGATGCTCAGCTGTGACGTGGGCCGTCGGTATAAACATCGCTCCCGGCGCCCAGAGTGGGGCCGCGAAGGCCGCTGCTCACTTAGCGGCGTCGGTGCAAGCCAGCACCTTCCCGGTACGCGCCCCGGGGGCTTGGGAAATACAAGCAACCCTCCGAAGGGGCTTTCCAAACACCCCAGTTCAAGCCAGGGGGCTGAACCGCTTTCGCCTCGCTGCTCCGTAGCTGAGGGAAGCTTCCGCTCTGCGGCGGCTGGGGCGGGAGAGCAGCGGGCGCCACGTGGGCGCACGCCCCRCCTGCCCCGGGGGGCTGCCAGCGCTGCCGCCGCTGCAGAGGGGTGGGAGGGGGGAGGATGAGCTCTGGCTGGCTTCAGCGCACCCGGCTTTGCTGGAGAAATCTAGAGACGGCTCCGCAGCTCGGCGCCCCGGTGGGTTTTTTCCCGGCGCTGGAGGAAGAAGCACGTTCATAATTGCTGCACCCTGAGGCTGTCGGAGGATCTGGTACAGCGGGAGGAGAACTGATGTTTTCCAGGCAGGGAGTCTTTGCTCAAACGCCGGGTGCTCTGCTCGCGCGGCCCCCCAAGAGCCTCTCCGGCGCGGAGGCTGCGAGCAGGCAGAGCGGCCCCTTTGGCGGCGCTCCCGGGGACAGGACGGGTGCGGAGAGGCTGGTCCTCTCCACCGCAGCCTGCGGGCTGCATCCTTCGCGTCCAGGGGCCGGAGCGGCCCCAGTTGCCCCTTCCTTGCTCCCCAGCTCGGTCCCCGGGTGCCTTTACACCTCCCGCGGCGCCCTCGCCTCCCGCGGGCCCCGCGCCCGGCTGCCGCCGCCTGCTCAGCGCTCTGCCTCGCTCGCTCTCTCCGCAGGAGAAGAAAGGCCAGGAGGTCAAGAAGGGCCCCGAGGTGGAAGTCGCAAAGCTGGACAAGCTGCTCAACCTGGTGAGAGAGCCGGCCAGCCAGGCAGGGAGGTGAGCGGCGAGCGGGACGCCGGCCCTGCCAGGCTGGGCAAACGAGCCCTGCTCTGAGCGGCGCCCGCTCGTCACGCACGCAGCGGGCCCCACGCCGCCCGCGCTTTGCATAGCGGGAACGCTTTGCCTCCGGGCCCGGAAAAATAAACAGAGCTGCTGAAAGGCCCGCAGCATGCAGAGCCATTCCTGGGGACGGCCGGCACCTCGCCGCGCCAGGCTCGGCCGGCCCCGCGCCAAGCGCCGGCCCTGGTTTGCGGCGCCCGCTCGCCGCGCGGGGCTCTGCAGCATGGGGATTAGCTGCTGCGTGGCTGCGGCGGCACCGGGAGCCGCGGCGGCCTCGCCGCATGCTGATGAGCCGTCGCCGGCTGGCTCCGCCGCGGCCGGGGAGCAGCGGCGCTTGTGCCCCTGGGTGGCGGCGGCGGGGGGGGGGAAGAGGGGGTGAGCTCTGGCCGCCCGGCTCACCCACGTCCCCTACGCCTGTCCCGTGCCCTGCAACTCAAGGCCACGACTTGGAAACCTTCCGGTGCTGTTAGGGCTCGGGTCGCTCAGCGCCGACGGCTGCGTGGCACGAAGCGCCGACGGAGGCGGCCGCGAGCCCTCCCTCGCGCCGGTGCCCCAGCAAACTGCTCATGCCCTGCAGGATGCCTGCCGCCAGCTCTGCCCCCCACACCCCCAGCACCTGCTCGGAGCCGTGGGGACCGACTGAACGCGGTGCCTCCCACGAGCCGGGACGCGGGGCAGAACCATCGGTTTATTAGTCTAGTAAAAACACCGTCGCAGAGGGAACACGTTAGCTACACCTGATGGCGGGGCACCGCCATGGGAGGGATCGCGGCCTCGGCRCAGCCCGCGGGGACCCGGCCCCCCTACAGCCCCCGGCTCTGGCTATTGCCGAGCAGCGAGGAGGTGGCCGGCGGGGCCGCAGGATGGCTCTCTGCTCRCCCGCGGAGCCCCCGCGGCTCCGGAGAGTGGGGCCGGCCCAGGCCCGGCCTCGGCCCCAGCTCCGGGCCCCAAGTGGTGGCACTGGAAGACCCTGGAGCGCCGTTTGTCTGGGTGCCCGCAGCGCTTCCCTGCTCCCCGCAGCGCTTCCCTGCTCCCTGCAGCTTCCCCATAGCCCTGCCCCAGCTCTCTGCCCCCGCCGGGCATGGCGGCGAGGAGGAGGAGGAGATCAGTCTGCATGGCGCCGTTGGCGCTAGCGCTGGAGTGGACCAACAGGTGGGCCGTGGACAAACGGACAGGCCAAGTAGCCCTTTGCGCTGTCCTGACTCACCGGGGCGGCTGCTGTCCGACCCCGCGGCACGGGCGACCCGCGGGCTGGCCGGCCCCRCGCTCGCAGCCTCTCCTCCGTCCCCACRGCCGTCCGCGGGGCTCTCAGGCACYGAAAGTGCACGAAGGACGGGCTCTGCCCAGCTCCACAGCATCCGCGAGCCGCTCCGCGTCCCCTCGGCTCTCATCCTGTCCGCCCCAGCGCCGCAGCTAGCCCCGTCCCGGGGCGGACGCGGCGTCCAGACTCGTGCAGCTCCTTCAGCGCAGCCAGGCAGTCACTGAGTCCCAGAGCCCTCGGCAGAGCCGGCCCCAGCGGAGGGCAGCAACAAGAGCCGGAGGGCTCAGCCTCCCGCGAGCCAGCCCGTCCCGTGAGCATCAGCGCTGCCTGCTCGCCTGCCGCGCGGCTCACGGCTGCAGTAGGTGCTTCTCTTCGTTCCTTGTCTCGTCCGTGTCGGAGGACGGGCCCTTCTTCGGGCAGGATGGGGTCCTGCAGGCCTTGCACAGGATGAGGAAGAGGATGAGGATGAGCAGCGCGATGACGCAGTTAAAAGAAATAGCAACGACTGCTCCTGTGGAGAGAGCCGCCCCCATCACCGCTGCCCGCCGGGGCAGCCCCGCTCYGTGGGGGAACGCCGGGCCCCCAGCTGGCCCCCGGCCTCAGGACGGTGCTCGGGATGCCGGCGCTCGGGATGCCGGCGCAGCGACGGAGAGCGCGGTGTGCACCCGCAGGCATTGGCAGGGGACAGCAGCCGCTCCCAAGGGTCCCGGCAGCGAGGCGGACCCCCTGCCCCGGCGCCTCTGCCTCCCGGCTGGGCGCCCACTCCGGGGAGGCGAAGGGGGCTCCGGGGCGCGCGGCACCCAGCTCGCAGCCCCGCGGCCGGACGGGGCCACGCCGGCGGCAGCACGGCCTCACCCGCACCGCGGCTTAGCCCTGCGGAGCTGCCGCCTCGGCGGKTGCTCCACGGCGACGCTCGCGGCCCCCAGGCCTCGGCTTTCCCTGCTCCGGCAGCGCCGCGGGGACGTCAGGACGCTGCTCCTGCCTCTCGCACCTGGAAGGGAGAAAGTCACCGTCACCGGCGGGACGTGCCCGAGCCCCCTCGGGGCAGCCCGCAGAGGGCTCGCAGCAGCGACGGCGCTGCCGTTCCGGAGCAGGGAGCTGCCACCCTCCCCGCGGAGCGGTCCGGCGGCAGCTCCCTGCCGCGCCGGGCCCGCGCCG
>NW_028186105.1:492088-498501 GCF_003343005.1 Rhea americana
GGCTGACGCCCCGCGCCGGCCGCCCTCCATTGGGCGAGCCCGCCGCTGCGGCCACGCCCCCTCCGCTCCGTCCCCACGTGAGCGGCGCTCGGCGCCGCCGGGACAGCGGCGCGATGCGGGTCCAGCCCGGCCCGGCCCGTCTCGTCTCGTCTGTCCGTCCGCTCCCGCTGTCTGTCCTGCTTGCCGTGCCCGTGCTGCCCCCTGCCCACTCTGCCCAGCCCTTAACGGCCCCGTCCTGCCCTAGCACGCACACACGCGCGTGGAGACACCCAGGCACCCACGCGTGCCCGCACCGCCCCGGCCCCTCCCGGCCCCGCTTGGCAGCGACGGGCTCCGGGGAGCCGGTTCCCGCGGAGAGCCGAGGCGAGGCTGCACCTGGGGCTCTCCCCACAGCGGCAGGAGGCTGCAGGACTGCGCGGGACCTTCTGGCTGCTCGGCCACGGTCCGAGCCCCGGCGGTCGGGTCCCAGCACCGTCCCCCGCGCTGCTCTGCCCCGGCTTGGGTAGAGCAGGGCCAGGCTGTGAGACGAGGCTGGAGAGGGGTGACATGTCTTGGCACAGTGCGGCCACCCCTCTGGTACCCCTACGCCCACGTCCTGCCTCCTCAGAGGCATTTGGGGCCACCCTGATGCTGCCTGGCTGTTTCACCTAGCCCTCATCCTCCTCTTCTTCACAYGGGACCATTGTGGCACCTGAAGTTGCTCCAAAAAGCCATGCCCAGGACGTGAGCCACGGGACAGCATAGAGGCTCCTTGCGTGGTGAAGCAAAACGTCCTGCAAGCCGGTGAGATCAGAGTCACCATGGGAGCCCCTCGGGGCAGAGCTGTGGGGAAACTCCCCAGCCGAGCATCATCGCAGAGCTGTGGGGAAACTCCCCAGCCGAGCATCATCGAAGGGCACCACAGGCTTCATCCCTGGAGGAGCCGCTCGTCACCTGACGAGAGCCAAGGGACCGGGGCTGGACACGTTGGAAAGCACGAAGCTCGGTGGGGCTGAGATGTGCCAGGCTGGGCTGGGCTCCTCACACCCCCGTCCACCTCCCAACCTGCCCTCCGTGCTTGCCTGGCCCATGCCACCGCRGACATGCAGGCGCCCGAGGGTGAGGCAAGGGGATTTGCTGCAGGGAAGAGCAGTGGGCAAAGCAAAGGGGGTTTGGAGCCCGTCTCCCACACAGCCAGTCCTCTCCAGCACCCAGTTTCACCGGGGAGGCTGGCGGGTGCGAGGACCAGCCTTGCCCCTGCCCGGTGGGGTGGACCGCACGGAGCTGCCGAGAGCGCGGTGCGAAACGGGGTCCTGGCCGCGGCCCGAACCCTCAAACCCTCCCTCCCTCCTCCCTGCCTGCGGGAGGTTTATGGCACAAACCCCTCGCAGCGGAGGGGAAAGACGAAGCTGGAAGCGAACCAAGCGTTGGCGAGTGAGCTAGGGACCTCTCCTGGCTGACGGGAGCAAACGTGGCAGGCCGCGCGGGGGGCCCTTCCCCGCCGCGGAGCGGGGAACGGCAACAAGCCCCCCAAAGCGGAGGCAAAACTCAGCGTGCGAGCCCGCGGCGGGACCGCTCCCGGCCCCCCGGGGAAGGAAAGCGCCGCGGTCGCCAGCTGCCCTAACGCCYGGCAGGCAGAACCCCTGCAGGGAGCTGATGGTCATTTTCAAACCATAAATAAAATTATATATTAAAAATGAAAAAAAAAAATCATGTTGCAGTTTTGATTAGAAGGCGTTAAAAGCACCACGGCCATTAGGGAGGATTTACACGGGCTGTTTTAGGAGCTGACTTTCCTTTAAAAGGGTGTTTTTAGCAGTAAACAAGAAATTTTGAGCTCATCCCTATGAAAGTGGTAGAAAACATCAAATCAGACACTTGAGCATCGTTCCTTGGCATTTATCACTAAATTAATAAAAGCAGTTTCCTCCTTAGATGTAAGGGAATAACAGCTGGGGACAGCARGCCTCTGGCAAAGATAAATCACCTTAGCTTGACTCGGCTCCATCTCCAGGTTTCATCTGCTTTGGCACCACGAAGAGGTTTGGGCATCGCAGCCGTGCCATCGAGGTTCCTCAGCAGTCGCTCCAGGACCTTTCCACGAGACTACCGAAAATAGCTTAGTTCCCAGGGTACGGGAACAGCAGAAACCTTTCACAAGCTCCGAAGCGGCGGCTGATCACGCGCGCCGCGTCAGGGCGCTGCTCGCGCCAGGCAGTCCGCGCTGTGCGCGGCGCGATCTCCCGTTTTAAATTTTCATTCGGGGATGAAGTGAGACAACATATGTGAAATCCGGAATGTTTAATTCCCGACCAGCACGAGCTCGACGCAGACACTTGCACCTAACGCTACAAAATCAGAGCGGTAGGATACAGCCAGGATCTCGCGTTCACAACTTCACGAGGCGTAACGCTGCCCCGTCGTTTCTATCCATCTGGCAGACAAGCACGTCTGAACAGCAGCTGTGCTTCACTGCGATCTAAACCCAGGCTACCTGCATCCCCAGGAAATAATGCTGTTTACTAGCCCTGAAAACAACTTAGATTGTTATTATGCCTTCAKTTTTTTCTAACTGAAGAGCACAAATTAATTCCCTTTCTATTTCTTCTTGTTTTTATACGTCATTAAGTTTGGACTCCAAAGATGACCCCTTTTGCTGCATGGCCCTCAGCCACCAAAGCTGCTGACAGCCAGCACAGCACCATTTAAATCCTCAGAAAACATGTTTTCATACAGCTTCAGTAGTTTGGGGAAACATGTTAAAGAGGCAAAAGAATGAGTCACCCACAGGCAGCAGACAAAAATAAATGGTGAGGATGGTGGTAAATGCTCAGCCTGTGCTGAAGCGTGCTCTGGTGCAAGTGAACAGCCTCATGCACTGCAGGCCGATGAAGTCTCAGGCTTGGCTGCGAAGGTGTCATGCCACGCAGGTTTCCCCTTTCARCCCTTCTCTAAGTGTTTGCTTCCCGTGGATTTGAAAGCATCGGTCAAGGTAGAGCAGCTGCAGTGGTTCTGCGCAGGCCGACAGACACACAGGCGTTGGGAAAGAAGAGTAAAGAGGACGGGCAGTGGTTTAAATCACGATGTGGTTTATGCAGGTGGTGTCCTGGCGAGTCTTCAGGCTTTCAAAGCAACAGCACTTTCTTCCCGCCCCATGTTTACTTACCTCAGCTGCTCCAGAAGCAAAAACCGAAAAGATGCTCTGTCCTTCGCTTCATTTAGCAAAGTTTGGAGGAAGTGCTTGAGCCTGGAATTCTAGGCAGTTTATTAAAAAAAGAAAAAAAAAAGAGGAAAAAAAAAGAAAAAAAGCTTCCCAGAAAAAACAAATGTTGACCTTTCTTTGGATATTAGAGGTGAACTGCAAAGGAAGGAAGGAACCTCCCCACCCCACCCCCCCAAACACACCAGGGCCCATTTACAATTCCTTTATGAGAGAAAACTTTCCATAYGCAGGTTCCCTTCCTCCTCAGGAACAGGCCAAAGCACGAAGGTTCAGCCCGCAGTCACAGCCGTCGTTCCAACAGTAATGTTTAGAGAATGACCTCCAGCACGATGAGGAAGACATTACAAATTTCACATTAAATAAAGAGGAAATTTTATTTTAAATTCATTTCTATGTATCATAAAGGAGCAGAAAAGGGGAAACAGTGTGCTTTGGAGCTTACCACTACTACCACCTTGAGGCACTGGCACAGCTTAGGAATTTTGGGCTGATCATTACATTAGTCAACTCCTGACAACTTGGCAGACAGAGGTCTAATCTGCCAGCTCCACAGAGGAGGTCAAAGGAGGACAGAAAGGGTACAACTCTCGCAAAAATCACAGATGGAGTCGTATCTGAGGAGAGACTGCAGCCCTACATTCAAACCAGCAGCCTGCCACAAGGGATTAGCAGAAGACGGACTTTCAGGCACAGATTAAGCGGCTGATCCAGCCCAGGACCGTGTTTTCTGTATACACAAGCTCTGGCAACGCAGGCAGCAGCCAGAAATCCAAGTCAGATCACACCTCCCGGCTTGCCACAGCAAGAGCCACCTCCACCTCGAGCAGGCGCTGTACTGCGCCTGCTGCATCTCCCCGCACAGCTTAAACCCAGCTCTGTGAACAGCTATTATTTTGGGCCCGCTGACCAGATGCCAATAGTCCATGCTCGGTTCCCGTCTCTCTGTTTCATCCCTGAGCCGCACGCCACAGAGTACAGCCTGGCAGCCTCTGACAAGGAAGCTTGTCAAAACAATTTCAGACAGCTACAATCACGTCTATTTTGAAATAGCAACTTCTCCTTCCCTCCCCTAACAGCTCTGCAAGCCCATGTGTTCAGCAGCTTTCCAGGCACAGTAGCTGGCTTTTTTCCTTAAATCCCCTAAGTTACACCCAAACGYGTCTTTGTCTCAGGACTTTTCGCAGGACTCCTCATGCCCTCCAACAGGCCGAGGGTGCTTCTCTGTGTTGCCAGCTCCCCTTCCTCCACCTTGCTTCCTCTTCATTTGGCCCTGGGACTCAGCTTTGAGCGTCTCGATCCAGAAAGCTTCAAAAGAGCCTGGAGCCTGATATCCAGGCTCTTGGGGATCAAGGGCATCTTTGCTGAGCAAGACACATATGGCAGGAATGTTTCTCTTCACTGTCAAGGTATCAAGGCCTGCCTCAGGCACAATGGGTTCCCAGATCTCTTCGATCTGTTTGAAGAGCACTTTGGTGATCTGGTGGAGTTCTTTGAGCCTTCGTTTCATGATTTCCACACAAGTAATGGTCTTGCTGACGGCCTTGCCTGAGCCAGTGAAAAGRATCTGCCTCACTGAGTCCAGCTCCATCTTGCCTATCGCATATCCCATCAGGTTTCTGATTTTGCTCCCGTCCTTCACTTTCATTTCAATAATATCAGGGGGCAGATCAGTRAAAGGAAGAGGACAAGGCTTCTCCACAATCTTGGTCTTCTTATAGTTCTCCATTATGCTGAATAGTGCTGAAAAGAAAACAGATCYGTTAATATTTGTAATTATGCCTCAGAAAACCAGTCTCTGTAAGCTCACCCATCCAGGTCAGAGGAAGAAGTACAGTGGGATCCATGACTTTTCAACAACATGCACCAACTCTGCAGAACTYGATAACTGAAGCAGCAGCTTCATTTACTCCTTCCAATGTGGTAAAACCCAAGAAACTCCTCAAGCTGCGCCCAGCACATTCATAAGCAAAGGCAGCATCAATCTGGAAGTAATTTCTGCAGCTCAAATCACAGAAAAAAATTCAAAGCGATCTGGGGTATTTTCAGTCTACATGAAAAAACTCAGAGCAGGTCTAGACAAACACCTGCACTTGACAAATGTCTATTATAATTGCTGCTCAAACATGTTAGCTACAATCTTTCCCCAAAAAGCACTAGGGCACTTTAAGGTATCAGAATCAGAGATCCTAAAATGCCATATAAAAAGTATCAGAAAAAGTCATAACTAATCCTGCTGCAGAGTCATTTGGATCCCAGTCTTCCTCTGCATATACCTACAACACAAACTTCACCACAGGACAGCCTGGCCCTGAAAAACAGATGCTAGACGGAAAAGGTCTAGTTTTGTGAGTCTAAGCATGATGAAATGAAAAATACAAGCAGCACCACAATGAAAAGCAGAGAATGAATGAGTGAGCTCAGGTTATCAGGAACAGAAAATAGCGGGATATTTACCATTGCTGCCTCCCACCATCAGTACCAGAGCACGCACACTACGGACCTGGGCATACCTCCCCTTCAGCAACCCGAGCATGTCACAGAAACGGACTCACGGGAAGCAGCAAGGACCTGGCCCCCACGACTGCCCTGTCTAGSGGCAAGCGCAGGGATCGGACACTCGACGAGGCAGCACAGCCGTCAGAGGAAGACTCTGACCCACGGCTCGGGACAGGACACGCGGCCAGCGGGAAGCGGGTGAGCTGCCCGGCACACCAGGAACGCGTAAGGGGCTTTTGGGGGGGACGTGAACGCAGACAGAGGCCCAGGAGCCAGCGCTCTGCCAGCTTCGCCTTGGGGGCTCGGCCAGGCGCCCAGACCCGGCTCCGCCGCCGCCGCAGGCGGCCTCTGCCCCCCCGCCCGCATTTAGGGAGCGGGCCCAGCCCGCCSGCGGGCACGAAGCGCCAGGCCCCTGCGCTAGGGGCACCGCCGCGCCGGGGGATCCCGGCCGCCCCCTCGGGGGGCGACGGAGCCGCAGCTGCCCGCTATGGGGGGGGGCGCAAGGCACCRCCGCGGGGCAGGAGCGGGGGGGCGACAGGGGCTGGGAACGGGCCAGGCCCCGCCGGAGGGAATGGGGCCGGGGGAGCCGGGCCGGGCAAGGCCAGGGGAGGGCCGGGACAGGGGGGAGCGCGGTCGCCTCTCACCTGCGCCGCCTCAGCGCGCCCGCGCCGCTCACCACAAGATGGCGGCCGGGGGGCGGGGCGCGCGCAGGCGC
>NW_028186105.1:500278-509340 GCF_003343005.1 Rhea americana
GGGGGCCGCGTGGGAGGGGCTCGGCCGCCCCCAGCCCCGAGCCCCCCGGCCCAGCGGATGGGGCGGCGGCACCAGCTGGGCCGGCGGCAGACGTCACTGTCGAGGCCGATCTCACCGCCCCGGGCTCGCGCGTGGCCGATGCGGAGGACGGGAGCCGGCCCGGAGCAGCGGGCCGTGCCGCTGCTGTGCCGAAGCTGGAGCTGAGCCGGGACGTCCGCAGCAAGCTGTGGGTGCACACGGCGAGGAAGTGCCTGGAGACGCGGCTGCGAATCTTCCCGGCAGCGGTGCGGCGGTCCCTGGAGACACCGCAGCCAGCACCGCCCCGGCTCCCGCCGGACGGAGCCGGTGGCCCCGACATGCAGCCGGAGAAGCCGGTGCAGCCGCAGTGCGGGGTGTCCCCGGGGGCCCGGCAGCCGCGCTCTCGCCCGGTGCCCGTCCACATCGCGGTGCCCGAGGCCCTGTTCCTGCCCGAGGAGCAGCGCGAGGCCCTGGAGCTGCACGTCCGCGCCAAGCGGCTGCAGCGCTGCCGCAACCTGCTCGGCCCCAGCCCCGGCCCAGTGCCGCCGTCCCCGCTGGGCAGCCAGGGCAGCCACGCAGCTCCTGGCACTGGCTCCCTGCCCGGGGCGCTCGGCGGCGCCGGCGACGAGGCGGCTGCGACTAGCGAAGCCCCGGGGAAGCGCCAGACACCATCAAAGCCTTGGGCACCAGCGACTGCTGTGGTCTCGCCGGTCCTCGTCCCTGCAGCCACCAGCTTGGCCAGGGGGGACGCGGCGGCTGCAATGCCCTTCCTGGAGAAGATGAGAGCCAGCGAGGAGGCTGTGAGCCGGCTGGAGACGCGCGCCGGGCACAGAGGCTGCTCACCGCCAGCCTCCGTGGCCACGCTGCGCTGGAGCAGGAGGCAGATCCTGCGGGCGCTCGAGGCCGGTCTGCAGGAAATGGCCCAGAGCCGGAGCCTKCGGGACGGGATGGAGGCACCCGGCCTCCAGCCATCTCCTTCCCCTCCATTGCTCCCAGGAGCCCAGCCCCGCATAACGGAGAGGCCCATGGGGGCCCCCAACCCTGCACCGGGGGAGCCTGCACCCCAGGGGCTCCCTCTGGCCCGGCTGCAGGTCTCGGCACCCTGGCTGGAGCGCCACATCGTGCAGCGGGCGCTGGGCACCTTCCTCCTGCCCCCCTGCGTCCGGGACTCGCAGGCTGCCCATGAGGCCACGCGAGCCAGACGGGTCTGTGGGTGCCGCGCTGCAGCGCATGGGGGGCCCCGGGGCATGGCAGCCCCCAGGAGCCTGCAGCAGTGTCCACGGCCAGGATGCCAGGAGCCCGCGGAGCCCCCGTGCCCGGCACAGCCACGMGTCCCAGCGCCCATCCCTGCGGAGAAGGGCCCCGCTGGGTTGCGCCCAACCACCGAACCCCCACAGTGCCAGGGGTCTGAGGGCCAGAGCAGATCCCCCCCACGCTGTGCTCCCCTGCCCCGAATGGCAGAGCCGTGGGCACTCCTSGCCCCCCACAGCCCCCCTCGGCCATGCCGGCCTCCTCCTCCAGCAGAGGAGAGGGGCAGGGGGTCCACGGCTGCCTGGCACCTGGGGCACTGCTCGTCCCTGCCGGAGCCCCAGGGGCAGGTGGCGCGCAGTGTCCCCCCTCCTGGCTCGGCGCCCAGCACGGGCGCCTGCAGCRGGCAGCCAGGCCCACGCACGCCTGGGGGCGCGGCCGGCAGCCCCACGGAGCAGCGCCCTCAGGAGCCCCGTGCCGCGGCGGGCACCGTCCTGCTGAGGCTCCTCCGGGGCCTCGTGCCCTGGGCATCAGGCAGGGTCTGCGCAGCCCCCCGGAGCCCCGCTGTGGGCCCAGGGCACAAGCCGGGGGCCCCGGGGCCCCAGGAGCTGTGCGGGAAGAGCGAGGCGCGAAGGGAGCCCCGACACGGCGAAGCTGCAGCCGGACGCCCTTCCAGCGACCACGCGCCTTGGCTGCGCCGGCGCCGCCGGGGAGCAGCGCCCAGAGCCCGACAAAGCCCCTGGGGCGGCAGCCAGGCCAGGGCCAGGAGTGCCGACAGCAGGTCCCGCCTGGCTGCTGCCATCCCTCCGGAGGCGTCCACCAGCACAGAGGGGACCACAGGGTCGTGGGGCCCCCACGAGGGTGTGGGTGCCCCCCGCCATGGTCTAAAGCAGCGGGCACCCGTGGCTGGTGTTGACCAGCTCCCAGGAGCGCGCAGCGGAGACGTGCCTGGCCAGAGGAGGAGGTGCAGTCTCAGGAGGCGGCCACCCCGCAGGGTTGGGGCAGGCCAGCTTGGGGGGCAGCGCCCTGCCAGCCCCAGGAGCTGCCAGAGCTCCAGGGCACAGTCCTGGAGTACCCACAAACACGTCAGCTTCAAGGGGACGCGGGCACACGGCAGCGTCCCGCAGGCGATGCCAGGCCAGGCAGCTTTGCCACGCTGCACCTTTGAACCATCCAGTGGGGAAGACACTTCCAGCAGAGGCAGCTCGGCCTCGCTGGAGCACTGCGGTGCCCATGCCACCGGACATGCGTGCCCATGCCAGCTGCACCAAGCCTGCAGCTGCAGTGCCCAGGGGGCTGCACCAGGCCCGCGCAGGGACAGCCCCCRCTCAGTGCGGGAGGGGGTGTGCTCACGGCAGAGGAAGCTGTCACCGTCCCTGCGGAGCTCTAGCACTGAGCGCAGTTGCCATCCGGCCTCCAGGGAGAGGCAATGCCAGGCTCTRTGAGGTATTTGGTCTAAAAAGCCTCTATTTTCTTAATAAACTACTAATTTTCTTATTGAGCACGTTCTGTGGGCCTCACTCTGCCACTAAGGCTGATGAACATTGAAGCACGACTGCTGAAAAGATCTTTCTCCTTGCTGGTCCCACGCACCGCTGAACATCACCGCTCCACCTTCACACCTCGTACAAGCTTCTCCCACAGCACGTCCCCACAATCCCAGCACGAGCAGGGCCCAGCCTGGCAGAGCGCGTCAGGTCCTGACTCGAGAGAAACGTTCAGTTCTAGCTGGATCCCAGGGCTAGCAGGGCCTCCTAAACCCCTTTAGGGACGYGAGGGCTTGCTGCCGGCCTGGAGCCCCCTCTTGTGGGCGCCTCTGGAGTGGGCTGCCCAGGCATGAGCTCGCTAAAACCGTCAGGAGAGCAGCAGGCACCACGGAGCTTTGCTGGTCCCACAGCAGTACTCCAGTGCCGCCTCACTCGGGAGGAAGCACAGACATCCAAACCCCCTACAGCAGTTCCCTACAGCCGGRACCTTGCCTAGCACCTGCTGGGCAGTCTCAGTTCCTTCAAGATTCTGGAGGTTTTSCTCAAGGGATTTCGTACGATGGCAGTGAAAACTCAAGTCTCTGGAAACCATTACAGTTCTTGGGAGAAAAGCTTCCTCTGGCTTTCAGCTCAGGCCAAGAAACTGCCTCATGCACAGTGAAGACCAGACAGCTCTGGAGCTAAAAACTCCGAACCAGTTCTGCCCAGAGCAGCACCAGGCCTGAGTCTGGTGAGGGACAATTCCGTAAGGGGCTGGTACAGGACCTGAAATGAACTTTCTCTCACACYTGGCCCTTTGAAGAACAGCCCCTTCCTGCTGGGAGAAACTCCAGGTTTTACCCAGACCCAACAAGGCACAGCTAACGCCCCTCCCTGAATGGGAAAGGGGAGGCCAGGAGCCCTCACTGAAGCAGCCTCTCCAGTAAGCAGTGACACAACTAAGGCAACAGCTGCACATTCCTCTAGGTGTAGGGCTGGGAAACTTYCTTGGGTGAAAAAGCCTTGTCAGGCCCCGTTCCTCCGAGGCAGAAGCCCACCATGCCACCACTAACAGGAYGTGGGCAGCTCAAGAAAGTGGGAAGAGGCAGGTTACCCACGCAAGGAGGGCCACGTGCCTCGACCCAGGCACGTCTGTGTGACCGAAGGGGGTTACCTGCCCTCAGACACAGACCCGCCAGGCTGGAGCTGCTGTACCAGAAGACGGTGGGATTCTCCCAGWGTGCAGACAGCGCTCTATGGCTCGCTGCTGGAGGAAGCCGTGAGACAAGGCTAGTTTTTAGGAGAATTAGCATTCACAGTACTGCCCAAGGCTGGGAGCCCAGCACCAGGCACAGGCATTTTCTATTTCTCCCGATGTTTATCATGGACAGGACCTCCCACAAGGACATCACCTGACTCCACCTGACCTCTGGCTGCTAGGGATAACACTTCCTCCTGGCATACCAGCTGCAAGCTGCATCAGCACCACACACAGCTGTAATCCCGAGCTTGGCCCCAGTCTTTGTCCTGACTATACCAAGGGGAGGGAGAGACAACCCAGTTAGTGTTTTAAGACTTTACTATGGTCTACAGTAACAGCAGAAAGGGACTTTTAAATAAGTTACAAAACAAAAGATATTCCATGAAGTGCAAGATTTGCAGACAGTGGCATATTAAGAGAACACCAAGAGCATGGCTTCGCTTCAAGGCGGACAAAATGCAGCCACAAAGCAAGGGTGCCCCCAAGAGCCTGCGCCACCACTCGCAGCACGCTCCTGCTGAGCGGACAGACACACTGCTGAGATGGCAGGTCCCTGGGCACGAGCCGTGCTGCAGCCTCTCCTGAGATCCCCAGGCCAGCAGTGCCGGGGCCCCCGCCTGCGGCTCCCCTCGCTCCCAGCGCTGCCATCACTCTGCCGCAGGTTTCACTTTCTTGGCCATTTCCAGCTGTGTCAGCATTTCGTCCCACTGGACAAACTGCTTGGAGAGAAGCAGAGTCTAGACACGGCTCTTAAGGAAAAAAGGATGTGGAAGCTTCAGGGAAGGAGACTGAGGTCAAAACACCATCTGAGAACCTCCTGACAGCGTAACTGTAACCCTGACGGATGGACAAAGAGACCTGGAGCATCAGCATGTGGAAAGCCCCCAGTGACTCAGGCTGCCAAAGCCCTAAGCCAGCACACAGCGCCAGAYACAGATTCGAATCCACGAAGTGCTTCTGAACACTGGTAAGCACAGCATTTCAAGGGGCTTGATCCAGAGCGGCCCAAAGCTCCCTAACCAACACGTTCGAACCACGTCCCAGTGCTCCTGCATGCCCAGCTGCACTGTGAGCACCATCTAGCACAGGCTCTGGCTTGCAGGTGACACCCCACTCTTCCTGCCTGGCTCTCAGGTAGCCCTGTGACACAGCTCTGCTCTGGATGAGGGGAATGACAGGGACACAGACATAGCACCAGAAAGGGCACTGACCTGGCACTGGGGGCTRCCAACAGTATGTGATGGGGCAAGCAGGCACAGGAGACAGACAAGTGCTTCAGCTGCGTTATGTCCGAGGCACCAGCTAAAAGGATACCATCTTGTTGTAGTCTTCAAGGAGCATCTTGACAGTGTCAGTGACAGCTTCACACTGCTCCTGCAAAGAAGGGAGCTTCAGTGAGTGAGCAATAAGCTCCAGGACACTGGTCTTCCCAGTCACTGATAGTGGAGAGGGGAAAGTCATCCAAAGCCAGTACTGAGATAAGAGCTTGTTGTAGCTGGAGGTGTTTTGACAGTTAAGAGAAAYGAAAGGTTACAGAGAAATACCAGTGCACATGACGTGCCCAAGCACATGGGCTTACTCGAGAAGGAAAGCGTGCTGTGGCACATCCCTGGCCACCAGGCCATTAAAACACTCACAGCACAACTGCTGAGAGGGGGCATTAGGTGCTGCCCAGGATGTTCATCACCAGCTCAAGGAGTATGCACATGGGGAAGGGAAGGGAGAAGGGACAAGGTGACAGTATCAACAGCCTTCCAGAGACTGGGACACTGGCTAAGTGCAGTGCTTTACCTCAGTGTCCCAGCGAAAGTAGGAAAGCAGCTGGTTAAACTCATAGTAGTTAATGAACTGCTCCCAAATCTCTGTATGGGCTTATGCTAGGCAAAGCACTAGTTGCACAGAACTAATTACTCAGTTCTCAGAAACACTGGCTAGTCCCCCAATAAGAYGCCTAAGTTTCTCTAGAAGAGCAAAGTAAATATCCTGGACAAGATGAAAAAAMTAGTATAAACAAGCAATTTAGACTACTGCAAACACAGGAGCGTCAGTATACGCACTAGCAAGAGGTCTCTCCTCTYGGCTAGCCAAAGCTGCCACATCCACATTACCTGCTGCTGTATGTGGATTTGAGAGAGTCGCTGTAGTTTGGYTGCGTGGTCAGGAACAGCTGAAAGCAGAAAGAAATCCATTTGCTTTGTTTTACATCATGTGGGATTAGTTATCAGAATGAAGACAGTAAATTCCAAGGGCAAATCACAGCACAACTCTGCTCCGAATGCAAACATCCCATGCCAGAAACACACCCTTTATACTGTGAAATGTGCCCAKTTACACTGTACATTAAATATCAAATTCATTTTGCTTACTACTTCATGATGGCACGAGTTAGGTGATGCCTGCACTGAGTTACTCAAGAGCTACATCAGAGCAGCTGGAACACTCTAGCAGGCGATTAAAAGGGAATCTCTGCCTATGCCAGGAGCAGGGATGTTCTGGCAATAAGACAGCTTATAAGCAGCAGGCTGGAGCAGCTCTGTGTCAGTCTGGTGATTGTACACAGCACRTAGCCACCGGTCTCTGCAAACGTGCCTTCTCTGAGCTGCTCCTCAGCCTCCTCAATCACCTCCTCAACCTTATGACACAGCCCTGCTTCCCACTGACGTCTGCTGGTGACGCCTACGACACCCGGCTACGCTCTGCACCACGCCGCGTGCTTCTGGACAGAGGTCTTCCTTGGGATGCTAGTGCAGCATGAGGGATGAGCAGACAGAATAAGTTTAAACCTACTTTACTCACACTGGGTTAGATCTCTTTTCCTCAAGTCTGTGGCGCGAATTAAAAAAAAAAAAGTGGCAGAGGCTACAGCTAGGTGGGGAACAGTACTGCAGCTCAGAGAAAACTTGCAGAAGAACACACAGTACCTTGGATGCAGGAGCTGTCCAAGATGGGCTGGAGGTTCTTCACCTGCTCCAGCAAGGCTGCCTGGGAAGGAATAAACTGCTCCTCTGATTGAAAAGAGATAAAAAGAAATATCAGMGAACACAAGAACTGCTCTGGCTTTTCACAAACACTGGAAAGGCAACTTTGGAGTAGTAAGTATGGATCAGTTTTTTAAACCGCTCACATCTAGCACAAAGAGCAACTTGGCAAATATAAAGTATCTTGCAGCCAAAACTAGAATAAAACTAGAAGATTCCTAAGCCTCTGACCTCAAAGGCTTTAGTCTTCAATGAAAGATTGTTCTTAAACAGTCATCTGTAGCCCCAAAAGGCAACTTGTTCTCCCCTCAAGCTATACACAAATGGACTTGTGGTTGAATTTATTTTGCCTCTGTGCTCCTCAYCACTGGATTCTCATTCACTCTAATATAAGACAGAAGAATCTGCACCAAGTTTCATTCATAGACTATAAAACAAATAAACACACAAACAAAGCTGAACCACACTTTTGGGGAAAACAGGGTAAGGGTAGAAAGTGTTCAATATATATCTGAAGATCTACACTTTTTGTCATAGTCAAGGGAATAATAGGACTGGGATTTGAAAAACCGTCTTAGTTCTAGTTTTTCTTCTCATTCTTTTACCAATTCAGGGTTAAACTACTCAACACTAAAAAGTCTGGATTTGACAAAGCTGTGGCACGAACACAAGCAGGGAAGCACCAAGGATGACAGACACACTTGTTCTAATCACGTCTCTGATCAGATCCAAAGAGGATGCCTTTCCAGATCTTTTAAGCTACAATACTTATCCCTTTCCAGTCTATTTAAAAGAAAACTTTTGCAGTGTTATTAAAGAACTGTTTCCTCTCATTTCATGTCATACCTGCCAAGATGAACTGCAGCTTCATGGCATCTGGAACAGCCATTCTATCAATGTACTGAGGATCGAGGTATTTTATCACATCTTCAACTAGAATGAAAAATAAGTTTGGAGATAAAATTAGAAGAAATACTATAATCTCTGCAAGTGCAACTCTCTACTGTGCTGTACACAAGATGTGAATCTTATGATACATCTTTGTAGATTATGTCCATTTAGGTTTCTTTTTGTCCAGAATCATGAACTGCAACAGCACTTTAAAATGGGTGACTTTGGAACGCTAACCAAGAGCTTACAAAATGTCTTAAGCCCTGTAACTACTSAGTTACGGAAGCAGAGCCTGTGCGACACCTGTAACATTTGCTTTTTATTTGGCTAACAATGCTAGATCTGCTCCTTCCTGCCCTTAAAGTAAAACTAGTAAATAATCTGATCCCGTTTACTGTTGAAAAGAAGCAAGCTTAGAATCAGCTAAAAATATATACTTAACATTTTTATACCAAACAGGCACTGTAGTTTCGGACCACACTAATGCTCGCTACAGAGCCCACTACTACTGCAACCCCAGTGACCATAAGCAAGAGGTGATTTAGCAGTGCGAAGCATCGCTCTTGCATCCAYTTCAGGTACATCCCAGTTCAGAGACAGCTCCCCAGATGCCACCTCCAGCGGCTGCACGCGATSCTTCTTGTTTCAACTGAGAGAGGGGCTAATACGACTCAAAACGCTGAGCATCTGAATGTGCAAGAAGCCRTGCYGAAAGCTCCTGCTCTAACAATRCTGAAGGRTTGYGTTTCACATGGAGCTAACTGTTGCRTRTTCTTTTGACAGAAATATAAAGCAAATAACAACAGGTTTAAGCAGGCCCTTTCCCACCCCCAGCCCCTCAATGGAAGAAGTGTGAGAACAGACTCCTTGCTCAGTTATTCTCTTATTTCTAAACTAAATACAGAAAATGAGAAGGTAAAAGAAAAGGTGTTTGCCGGGGAGGGAGGRGTTTTGTTTAAAGAAATGAAGCCTCTCAAACAAGCTATTTTGCCCACCACCGCCGCCGCCACACACCCCTTTTTACACAGAACCCGACCCAGCCGCCCCCTACCCGCGAAGGCCACTCACTCTTCTTATACAGGATTTTGATCCTCTCCCTCTTGCTGGCGATATTGGCCAGCGCCACCTGCACCTTCACCAGCCCGTCCGCCACCTGCGGGGGGAACAAGCGCAGCGGACGGAGCCCGTCACCACCCGCGG
>NW_028186105.1:509590-522925 GCF_003343005.1 Rhea americana
GCGCGCGCTGGCCCCGCCCCCGCGTTGCCATGGCACCGCGTTGCTAGGGAGCGGCGTTGCGCGAGGCGCCGCGCGGCCCCGCCGTTGCCGTGGAGACGGCGCCGTTTCCCCCCCCCCCCGGCCGTGGAGATCGCCCGGCGCGGCCTGCGGCCTGCGCGCGGCCCTGTCGCCGACAGAGCGCCCTGTCGCGACAGCACGGGCCCCTCGGGCTTCCCCGAGGGCGTGGGGAGGCTGCGAGCAGCGGGCCGCAGCCGGAGGGCAGAGGAGGAGCAGGAGGAGGAGGGGGCACGGTCAGGACGGGGGGAGCCGGGGGCCCTGGACGGACACGTCCTTCCCCGGGGACACCGGGAAGGGGGAGCRGGCAGGGGGCAGGGAATGGAAATCGGCCTTGGGGAGCCGAGCGGGAGCCGCGGAGCCGACCTCAAAGCCGAAGAGGAGCCGTYAAAGCCGATCAATGCTGATTTGCACTGCAGAAGGAGGTGCCCTCCTGTGTGCAGGCTTCACGCCACCCGGCTGGTCGATAACGACTTCATTCCGGTGCGGTCCTTCAGCAAGGAGGCACTCAAATGTATTTTTTTAAAAAATAGATATAGCGATCAGGGCTGCACGGAAGCAGGGCCTTTGAAATCGAGGAGGCTGCCGCAGGCTTCTCCCCAGGCCTCGCGCTGCCGGGGTTCACCTTTCTCCTATCGATCACAGCAGGTGACGCTTGCTAAAAAGCAGGACACTGATGAATGCAACAGCTACCCCGAGCCCCACTGCTGCCTTTAACTGGCACTCGCAATTACAGGGATCCCCGAAAAGGATGAGGTGGCTTGGCTTCGCGGCAGTAGCATCCGTGGCATCCAAGCGGCAGAGAGAGAAGTGTGGGAGCTCCCAGAGCATCTCAGCGTGTCTCCTGTGCCCCGGGGCTCAGGTGACCACTGCCCCGTCACGTCCCTGTGCCTTCCGCAGCCGCAGAGCTGCCCCGGGATGGTTTCTGCCCCTCATGGGCCGCCGCTCACAGCTGGGCTGTGCCCTCGGTGCCAGCAAGTCCCCAGCCAGCTTCAGATAATCTCAGGCCCGGCTCTTGGGTCAAAACCATCTGCTAACAGCAAGTGCTTCGTTAGCCTGGTGGGCAGCTCTGATTAATGGGCTTTGAGGACCCCCATGGTGCCCCTTGCACCCACCATGCTCCGAAATGGCATCACCCTTCTGGATGTTTTACTGCAGCTTTCGTCCACGCTGGAAGGGGCAGTTGGGCAGGACTGCCTGGCGGTAGGAGGGAGCTGTGGGGTGGCCCAGGGACGCAGCATGCCCCGTGCCCCCCGCCCCCCAGATCTCCCTGGAGGGTGTGTGCAGAGCGCTCGGGCGGGAGGCAGCAGGCTGAGGCCGCGTGCGCTCTGCCTTTTCTTCCCGGGGATCGATAGCTGGGCGGCGAGAGAGGCGCCTTTGGAGGGAAGGAGCCAAGCTTTGTTCCACAAAGGCGACAATTAAAAACGGCTTCGTTAGCAGAACCAGCTGGGGGGGGGGGGTGCCGTGGGGACCAGGGGCTGAGCACACGCTGCTGCTCTGTGCTCAGAGGCGACCGGCTCTGCTGCGGCCTGTGCTCGGTGTGACGAGGGGATGCACACGAATACACAAATCCCCCGTGCTGGAGGGTCAGAAATCAACCCCCTGCCCCAAGCTGAGAAATTTGGGAAGTGCCAGGACACTGGGAACTGGGGCTTTAGCGGTAGAGGACAAATCCCATCTGGCCTGATGAGCCTGGGAGCAGGCGGGAAGGTGCCGTGCTGGGCTGCCGGCTGTTCCCGTGTGACCCCCAAGCGCCTCGAGCAGGGTCTGCCCGTGCCCCACCACAGGCCTTGCCCCGCTCGCCCCCCACACTGGCAGGTCTGGCTGTGCTGCTGCTGCCCCGGGAAGCCCAGCATCCCCAGTTAGTGACCCTACCTTCGCACACGTGTGTGCAAACACACACACACGTGTGCACACTCTTGGGCTGCAGAGGGCTGCTCTGACCCTGTCCCCGGCGTGGGGGTGGCTGGGGCCGCGGCCGTGCCCCCCTGCCCACGGCCCGGCGCTAAGGCCCCGCTGCAGCCGGGCCGGATCGTGCCCACAGCCCCTCGCCCTCCGTCTCCTCCCTCCCACTCAATTAGGGGCCCTGCGGGGCGCGGGAAGCGGGCATCGATCGGGGCTGGTTGCTCGGGTGACGGCAGCCGCGTCCCCAAGCCCCCTGGGGAGCGCTGGCTCGCGCGTCGCCCCCAGAGCCGCCGAATGAGGGGGGCCGCGGGCTGCGTGTGAGACCCCAATTACGGCCCGATCGATCCCACTCCGGTCCCCCCCCCCACTTGCCGTGCCGTGCCGTGCCGTGCCGTGCCGTGCAGGGGGGCAGCAGGTCGGGTGGGCGGCCCCACACGGGCACCGCACAGCCCCGACGGGCAGCCGGAGCCTGGCACAGACCCCGCTGCCTGGTGTGCACGCTCGCACGCACAGTCACACACGCACACACACGCGTGTACACACCACACTGGGACCCTCCTGCAGAGCCTGGTGCACACTCACACGCACACACCACACTGGGACCCTCCTCCTGCACCCTCCCCCCCCCCCACCCCGGGACGCCTGGGCCCCGCTGCAGCACCCTGGACAGCGCCGGCACCGCCGCGATGGGCGCTGCCCCCGCCGCGGGTGCCCGGGCCCGTCCCCGGGCACAGCGGGGTCTGTCCCCGCCGGCGCCTCTGCTCCAGGAGGGTCTGTCCCCGGGGGCGCTGCCTGTGCCGGGCGTCCGTCCCCACGGCTGCTAAGGGGGACGGTGGCTCTCCTCATGGATGCCCTCTGCGCCCAGGTCTCCCATGGGTGCTGGGGGAGGGCGTCTGCTCACACGCACAAGCGGCTGCGAGTGGCTGCAAGCACACGTGCGCGTGTGAACGCCAGCACGGGTCTGCTCTTCCGCCCCTTCGCGGGCAGCCTCAGCGGGGCGATGGGCACCGGCACTGGGGAAGACGCTGCTGGGCGGCCGCGGGGCTCGGCCGGCGCGTCTGGGCCTCGGCGCCCCGTCCGCCCACAGACGTCAGCCCCGCACACCGGCTCGGTTCATCGGTTCGTTTTCTTTAATAGATACCCGGCGCTGCAGGGCCGCAGCCCCGGGAGCCCGGCCGGCCGCCCCGGCGGCACCGAGTGCCGGCCGAACCCCAGAGGCGCGCGTCGCCCCGCGCCTGGCGCTGCTCTGGCACCCGAGGGGGCGAGCGGGCAGGGGGAGCTGCCCCAACGAGGTAGTTTGGCGTGCACAAGGCAGCACCTTGCTCTGTGCCGGGGGCCCCGGCGTCCGGGCAGCCTTCCCCGGGGGGCACTGCCGGGCCTCACCGCTCTGCGACGGGCCCCTCCGCGCTCTGCCTCCCCGGCCTGCACCCAGCGAGCTCCTCCCAGTGCATAAAGCCCCGACGCTGGACCCACATACAGCCCCACCCCATGCTCCACCCCCACCAGTCCCACCAGTTTCCCCAGTATCTGCCTCCCCCCTCCCCGGTGACCTGTGAGGTTCCCCCAGTGCATGCCCGTAGCTGGACCAAGGCTGAGCCAGGACGTTGAGACCCGAGCTGTCCCCACCACGGGGGACACCACTGCCGGGGGGCTGGGGGGGGCCCAGGGATGGCGGGGGCCCCCAGTGTGTGGGTGCGATGGGGCAGGGAGGTGTGTGTGGGGGGGGGGGGGCACGGTGTGCACGCCGGGGCTGCAGGGTGCGTGGCGGGCGTGCACGGGGGACGCGGGGCGCCGTGCATAGCGGGGGCGCGCGCAGCGGGTGCCCGGGCTCGCACGTGCACCGAGGGTGCGCGCCCCRGGCGCAGCGCGCGAGGGAAGCAGCGCGGCGAGGGTGTCCGCGGGGGRTGCGGCGAGCGGGGGACGCCGCGTGGGGCTGCGGGGGACGGCGGACACGGGGCTGGGGTGCAGCCGGGCGAGCGGGAGCTGTGCCGGGGAGTCGTGCGGGGGCACTGCCTGGCGGAGAAGGCGCCTGCGCAGGACAGCACGGCGGGGTAAAGGGGGCACGTGCGTGGCAAGAGGGCTCCTGCGGGTGCTCACAGCCTTGCATGGAAACACAGCGTAACGCTGCAGCAAGAGGCACCCTTGGGTTCCCCACCCTGCCTTGGTGGCCCAGCTGGGTCCCCTCCCGCCACCACCAGCTGCCTCACGATGCCGCGTCCCGGCAGGCACAGCCCTGCCCTAGCAGCCCCTGCTGGGACCAGCTCGGCCCCACCGCCAGGCCACATCCTCACCCACGGCCAAGGGCACAGCCCCCCGTGCCCCCCAGGCAGAGGGCAGACCAGTCTGGCTTGCCCCCGGGGCTGGGGTGCCCTCGGCGTCTGTGCGCGGCCCCGGGGACTCCCGGCCGCTTCGGGGGCATCGCCGCTACGGCGAGGCGCCGGCGGGAGTGTGGCTGTGCGAGGGGGCCGGGAGCGGCGGGTTCGGGGCAGGCATGGGGCTTGGCTGGCTCTGGGCGCTCCGTCCACCGGGGCCACTGGGCGCTGGGGGGGCTGCGGGCCGGCGGGCAAACAGGACGCCTAAGGAGCAAGAGAAASGGCGTTAGGGCAGCCCAGGGCTGCCTGCTAATGCAGACAGGATTGGGACTCTGCACCCCCAGGCCCTTCCCCGCAGYGGGTCTCTGGCCCCGTGATCCCTGGGATGTCCTTGCCCGTGCAGGACAGCCCCCGGGGTGGCCCGCAGTGATTTGGCTGGCAGGCCCACATGTTCCTGACTTTTCCAGCTCATTAAATATTTATTTGCCGATTTCTATTTTAATTAGGGGTGTCTCAGCATGGCAGAGCGCCGGGGGGCATGGGGTGACGTACATAGCCAACGTGGGGCATGCGCGTGCCCACGCGCACGCGGCGCAGTGTCTGGCAGTGGTGCCTGCCCTGCCCGGCCCAGCGGGGCTGTGTCCTGGCTCTYGTGGGTCCCTCCGGCCCCTTGGCAGGGTGCCAGCGGGGCCCGCGTTGGTGCATCCTCTCCAGGCACCCACAAACCCTCCAGGTTCCTCACACCGGTTGCAGCCTGGGGCCGCTGGGCGCTTGGTGCCTGTTGGTATCTGATGGAGCTTCTGCTCCAGCAAGGTGTCCCAACGTGGTCCCCCGAGCCCAACATCTCTTCCGGCACCCGAGTGGCCTTCTCTCTGCACCCACCATGCCTGCCCATATCCTCCAAGCCTCCTTCAATCAAATCCCCCTTGCTGCACCCCAAGGGGGTCCAGCTAAGGAGGCAGGACCCCTGGGCACTCCAGCATCGGGATGGCCCCAAATCCAARCAGTCTCTGTCAGGCTCAGGTTTTCCATGGTTGGTTTTGCCCAAGGGCCTTTTTGCCCCTCGCAGCCTGAGTCCGTCTGTCCTTCCATCCCCTCTTGGCCCTTTGTTGCTGGCCCCTCCTGGGGGACAATTTCCAGCTTTGCTGTCCCCCTCCCTCGCCTGCCCCCTCTCCCCAGGCCCTGCCACTTCATTACGATGGATTTTATAGTAAAGACATCAGATTGAAGGAAGGACTTGCTGGCCAGGCAGTGGCTATAAGTTATTGGATTTCCCGGCCGCAATTACACAGGCCAAGCGGCCCTTCTATTTACCTGTGTAGACAACTCCATTTATTTCTATTGACATGTTGATACTGCTAATGCCGTTGGTGGACAGATTCAATGCGGTCTCCTGTCTGTCATCTGGGGAGAGGAAATACCAATATGAGTATTAAGAGAAACAGAAACAAGAACCTACCGGAGAGAGAAATAGGGCCCTGTCTTCTCCAGGCAGCTCAGCTCTCCAGGCCTGGCAGGTATCTCCAGCTGAGGCACTGGCCATGGCAGGGCTTCCTGAGGGCCTGGAGAATCGCGGGGCCGTGGCAATGCCCTTCTGGGGTGACCACAGCGCTCAGTGTCAGGGGATGGCTGGCAGAGGCGGGGGAGCTGCATCCCAGCCTTCCCATGCTGGACCATGCCTCCCATGGTGTGCACCCATCCCTGAGCTTGTCCTGGGGCCCTGAGGCCATCTGGCTACTCCCTCYGGGCCCTGCACCCGGGCTGCCCCCACGGCAGGTGGTGCCCACCATGCTTGCTACCTCGGCTGGAGATCTTGATGTTCATGGGGAACTGGGAGGCCATGGCCAGGAGGTTGTGCTGCAGCGCGTGCTGCATGAGCCGCTGCTGCTCCTCCGCCGTCAGGGCCACTTTCTTCTCCGGAGGCTCCCCCGTCTCTAGCTTCTCCCGCAGCTGCTCCAGCACCGCTGCCTGCGACGCAGCCGCTGCCTGGGCCGCCGCRAGGTGGTGGCCGGCCAGTCCCACGGGGATGGCGATGCGGCCTGGCACCGCTGCCGACAGCACGCCGTCTTCTGCAACGATGGGGAGAGCTCAGCAGGTCCTGCTCAGCCCTGGGGGTGGCAGAGAGCCGGGGACAGCGCCCATCTCGCCATCCCCAGCTGAGCACGCACCCAGGTCTTGCACAGGCTGCCTGCTCCCGCCGGGCACCAGTGGGCAAGGGGGGCACAGAGAGGGGAGCATCTAGGTTTTGCTCCCCTCTAGAGCTGGGTAAGGCAGGAAAAAATAAAGCTTGTTCAGTCCCAAAAGAGGACAAATGACCCAAACTGCTCCTCTTTTCCCTATAAACAGGGCAAGAGCAGCTGGGGAGATACTTCTGCTGTCCCAGTGGTGCCCATCACTGGGAGAGATGCCCAGTGCTGAGCAGATGCCCCATGTGGGGCAGATGTGGCCCTCACCCACCTTTCTTAATGGTGTGCACTTGGCTGATCTGGCTGCAGCTGTGCGTGGAGATGCTGAGGGCCGGCAGGGGCATTTTGGGGGAGCCCAGCAGGGTCGGGGTGCCAGCGGGCGAGTAGTTGAAGAGCGCCGTCCCGAAGGCCTGCCTCCGCCCCTCTCGCCGGTTGCTGTCGATGGCGGCCTGGAGCTCCCCGGGAGAGCTGAGCGCCCGCTTCTCGCATTCGTAGGGGTACAGGTACTTCATGTATCTGCGGGGGAGAGAGCCAGGATGAGACCCAGCACCACGCGGCTCCCGGCCACCCCTGGGCTGAGCGGGGACCAGGATGGGGATGGCACCCGTGTTGGGAAGGGGCAGAGCCCTCCATCTGCCTGTGGGTCGCCACCACCGGAATGCAGCACCTGGGTGCRACAGACCCCTGCTTGGGTGCTGCGGGCAGGGTTGGGGCTCTAGGGCTCCTGAGCCAGCAGGACGCCCCACAGTTCGGAGTGTGGGGAGAAAGGGCCACCCTTGGGTGCTGGCACGGGGCAAATCCTGCTCGCCGGCGCTCACTGCGTGCGGAGGGTAAAGGCAGCGCTGGTGATGGAGGTAGGTAGGTTGAGGCCTTTGGTGATCTCCCGCCAGATCTTCTTGTTGATGACTTCGACCAGGCCCCCCTTGTCTGTCACCAGCCGGTACAGCGTGTACAGGTCCAGCACCTGCTTGGCCATGATGGGGATGCGGTTCACGGGCGTCCCTTCCAGCCGCACACGGGAGAGAGAAAGGGATGCAGGGTGAGGCCGCGGGGATGGAGACCCTCGCTCCCTGGGGACGTGGCCTCTCCTCGCCCAGCCGTGCTGGGACACTGGCAGCCTTGTCCCTCCCACCACGGCCACGTGCTGTGTCCCCGAGCCCCGCTCTGCCCCAGAGCTGTCTGAACGAGTGGGGCTCAACCTGAGCTGCAAACTCTGCCCAAGACACAGGGTAAAGGCGGGTTTGGCTACTTAAGAGGCTTTCTGAGTGCTGGCTGCCAGAGACACCAGCAGCCCTAAATGATGCCTGGCGTGGCGGTTCCTCACCCCAGCTCTCATGGTGTCCTACCAGCATCCCTTGGTGATGCCCTCAGTCCATGTCTCCCTCTCACCCTGCACCCCAGGACCCTCTGCCTGCCCTGGGTACTCCCTAGGGGCTGGAGAGCATCAGCCTGGTGCTGCTCCCGCGGCGGGTGGCAGACCCCAAGCAGAGATCAGCCCTGGCGCGGCGGGTACCAGCTGTCCCCTGGCATGTCCGAGGGGCGACTGGCCTCTCCGTGCCCAAGGCTGCTGCATGCAGCAGGCAGGGCGAACACCCACGCGGGTGAGGGGTGCAGGCGGGACCGTCGTGCTGGTACCGAGTTCCCATCGAYGGAGACCCCGCGGGGCTGTCAGCGCAGCAGGGGGACGGGCAAGCTGCCAGCTGGGACGTGGGGGCATGGTGGGAGGGGAAAGTCCTGCCCTCAGAGCCCCGTACAGAAGGTGTCTCTCCATAATGCGCTAGGAGCTCCCTAAGGAGCATCTGCCCCCTAAATCAGAGGACTCTCCCTCTTACACCCTCCAGAACCCCATAAAAAGGCACCYCCATAAAATTTATAGAGGGAATCACCCTATAAACACCCTCAGAAGCCCCGGGGACGGGGGGGGGGTGCTCCACACCCCCTAGGGATGCCCAGCACCCCCGGGCTCTGCAAGACCACCGTGGCCACACACCTTCCCCGCGGCCACCGGCCCCGGCCGCATCGCCCTCCCCAACCTCCAAACATTTCCCCCCCCCAACACCCCTCCCCTCCCTCCAGCCGCCAAATAGCCCCGGCGGGCGGCGCGGCGCCGGGGGCCGCGGCGGGGCGCGCGTGCCCTGCTCGTTCCTCGGCGCCGGGCGGCGGGAGCGGGCCGTATCGGAAAGCCATCCATTTGGCCGGGGGAGGCTGTCAGGGCCGCGCTTCGCCCCGCAAACGAAGCCGTCGCTCACCGCCGTCCTCCAGCATCCCTAATTTATGGCCCCGATATCRGCTCGGCTCCTTCGCGTAAGCCTGAAAAATGAGCTCTTTTTATTCTTCTACCGAGTTCATTTAACTTTTTTTTCTCCCCCCCCCTCCCCCCGGCTGGGCTGTTTGCTCCGGTCGGGAAGGGCGAGAGGAGTTTCTCCTCCCAAGAAAAAGGCAGGAAACATCCCCCCGACTCCCCGACGGACGCCAGCGCCCCGATGGCCCTGGCAGGCGGCGGGGGCACGCGCGGCCCCTCCGCGACGGCTCGCTGCCGAGGCGTCGATGCCCCCCGGMGCGCTGCCGACCTGGCACGAGGTGCGGGGCCGCAGCCCTCGGTGCCTCTGTCCGGGCGCCCGCGGGAGCCCGAGCGCTGCCCAGGCTGCTGGGGGCATTCGTGGGCCACCGGTGTGCCAGTGCGCTGGGGCCACCAGCTTCCCACCTGCCCTTGCCACTCCTGAGGACTGTGTACCACCATCAAGGGTCTTGGGCCACCACCAAGGATCTTGTGCAACCTCCAGTGACCCTGTGCCACCAGCAAGAACACTGCCACCACCAAGGACCTTGTGCAACCCCTGAGGATCCTGTGCCCCACCAAGGACCCTGTACCACCACCAAGGACACTGCCACCACCAAGGATCTTGTGTAACCCTTGAGGACCCTGTGCAACCTCCAATGACCCTGTGCAACCTCCAATGACCCTGTGCCATCACCAAAGACTCTGTGCAACCCCTGAGGACACTGTGCCACCTCCAATGACTCCATGCCACCCCAAAGGACCATGTGCCACCCCTTAGGATCCTCTGCAATCCCCAATGACCCTGTGCCACCTCCAACAACACCTCCAACAGCCCTGTGCAACTCCTAAGCACACTGTGCCACCCCCAATGACCCTGTGCCAGCTGGCACAGCCCCACGACAGACCCCAGGTCCTGTCCCCACTGTGCATAGCCCCCCGCCCCCTTTCACCAGCACGCTGGGGGTGGGCACCGCCTGCCCCTCACACGCACCTCAGCTCCAAAATCCCCGGGCGGACGGCGTGGGGCCGCCGGGGCACGCAGGGCCGCCCGGCGCCGCAGGCAGGGCCCTGGGAACCGGCCGCAAAACCTCTGAAGGCAAACAGTGAAATTCCTCTGCACGCCGGGTCCGTGGCCCCCTCCACGCCGGCGCCCCAGGCTTCAGCTCCAGCCGGGTGCTCTGCACCCTGCCGGCCCCCCATGCGCAGCCGCCCCGGCCGGCCCCTACAGCCAGGGCGCCCCGAGCCAGCAGCAGCCCCCCCGGGTCCCCCCGCCCCGCTCCTCCCGGCGTTGCTCGTTTAATTAGCCCCGGCCCCCACCGGCGAGCGACTTAATTAGCTCTGGAGAGAGAGATAACGACTGTGCTGAGCAGCCCATGAATCTCGCAGCCCCGCGCGCTGATGGATGCGTGGGGCTGGCAGGGGGCAGGGGGCAGGCAGCCTCCTCCTCCCCAGAGCCTGCGCCGGGGGGCCGGCGGGAGCCACAGGGGTCTCGGCCCCTGTCCCCACCGTCCCACGGTAGGTGTGGGGCTTGGGGTGGCCCTTTCTGCTGGCCCTGTCCCCCACGCCGCGCAGCCGGCCCCACTGTCCCCCCCCCCATCCAGCCCCCGTTAATTAGCTTGGCATTAACCTCTGCCTGGGGTTTACTGGCTATCGAGCGGCATGTTCATTAATCCGYGCGCCAGCAAAAGGCTCTAATTAATACGGCCGGCCACGCGCYCGCGCTCGGCAGCTTTTAATTGTCGCAGGCCCAGCCGGGGAGGGCGAAGGTTAAAGCATTTATCGAGTCCCCGGGAGCTGGCTTGGCCCCCCGCACCGAGAGCAAAGATTTCCGATGCGGCCGGGCTGGCTGSTGGGGCCCTTAACCCCTGGGTGCCCGGCGCTGCCCGCCGGCTGGCCCTGGGAATCGCTGACGGGCTTTACTGCTGGGCATCACCATGGGCATGGCTAACGGCCACCACCATGGACATCTCTCATGGCCATCACCATGGGAATGGCTAATGGGCATCACCATGGACATCCCTCATGGCCATCACCATGGGCATGGCTAACAGCCATCACCATGGACATACCTAATAGCCATAACCATGGGCACGGCTAACGGCCATCACCATGGACATCCCTCATGGGCATCACTAATGGCCATTGCTAAAGAGTATCCCTAACGGGCATTGCTAATGGGCACTGCGGCCAACCCCAGGCTGTAGGTCCTGTGGGAKCCCCTCCAGCCAGCAGCACTCTTGTGGGGCAGGTGCCCACTCAGGGTGACCGGGAGCAAATCTCGGGGGGGAAGCACGTGCGTGTGTGAGTGGGGGTGACTGTGACGGTGTCCACGGCGCGTATGATAACGCATGTATTTGGCCATGCAGATCTCAGTGCAGCCCCTGGGATCTACCTCAGAGGCTTGCAAAGACCTGGAGCAGGTCGGTGTGCGAGTGGGACATGGCATGAGTGCCCCYGTGTAGCCACGGGCAGGGGCTGGTGCCAGCGAGTGCCCACCCCAAGCCACCCACCTTTACCTCTCTTCTGCATGAAGCCAAAGAGGTCGTCCAGGAACTCCTTGCGTTTCGGGTCCTCATCCAGTTCGTAGAGCTGGGGAGGGGGAGAGAGAGGGGTCAGCGCCCGCTGGCAGGTCCAAACGCACACACGAATGCAAGAGGCAGCCGGGGGGTGTGCAGACAGGCGTGCAACGAAGGGAGAAAGCTGCAATGGTTACTAGTGTGTGCGCGTGGTGGGCACCAACACACGTGAGCATGAATGTCTGAGCAGCCCTTAACCGAGGAGCCCCCACAGCCCCCCTTCTGCTGCGGGCACCCAGGGGCCCACCGCTGCCAGCAGCACGGGGATCGCCTGGTGCCGAGTCTCCCCATCCCACCAGAGCCTCCGCTGCCGGGAGGCTGCTCGTGTGCCTCAGTTTCCCCGCTGCTTGCCGGCGTTTCTGCGAGGAAGCCCACACCASGACACGGAGAGCCAGAGCCAGGCGGCCGTGGCCCCTCCCGGGGCACCACCGCCCCGGCTGCACCCCGGCCAAGCRCGCGGGCGAGGGACTCAGCTCCGGGCCCCCGGCCGCGACCCCCAGGCYGATCCGGCGCCCTAGACCTGCGGCTGAAGGAAGGAGCCGCGGGGACAGCGGGACTCCCGAACCCGGGGGCCCGACGTGCCGGCGCCGCGCGCCGCCCCGGGAGCCGCCTGATTCCAGCACAGGCCCTCGGTGACCATGACAAATTGGAGGCTGCCGGATCGATGGCCCAGCAGTAAAAGTCAGAGCACATGAAGGAAAAATTAGCACCAATCGAAGGCGCTATAGACACCAATTCCTCCCAGCGAGCCAGGCAAGAATTTAAAGCCATTGAAAAGAAACAAAACTCAGCAGTCCGGAATGGATTTCCAAAACATATACAAAGAAATGCAAGCTGGAAAACAAAGTCGGGCGCAAAATAGAGTCGTTTAAAAAACAATTGTGCTGGGAAAGGCTGTTAAAACCCGATAGGCGCGTCGTCGCCCTCCTCCTCCGCAGAGCACATCACTCACGGGGCGGATAAAGGAGCCGGGCTGCCGGGGGTGTCAGCGGCCAGGCGCGGTGCGGCCCCGCTCCCAGCACCAGCCACCAGCCGCGTCCACGCCGCCCCCCCGCGCCCTGCCTCCCGCCTGCTTCCCTCTTCCATGGGTGCTAACTGCTCGTCCCTGCTCTAACCCATGGGTGCTGGCTGCCTGTCTTAGTCTGGCCCATGGGTGCTAACTACCGTCCTCCACCTAACCCGTGGATGGGTCCTGGATCCCCCGAGGATCAAGGATGGTCCTTGATCCCTCACCTACTTCATAGGTGTTAACGGCCTGACCCTCACCTAATCCATGGGTGCTAAGGACCTGTTCCTAATGCTATCCACGGGTGCTACCTGCCTGTCCCTAATGTTATCCAGGGGTGCTGACAGCCTGTCCCTCACCTAATCCATAGGCGCTAAGGACACACTCCTAATGTCATCCATAGGTGCTACCTGTCTGTCCCTAATGTCATCTATGGGCGTTAACAGCCTGTCCCTCATCTAATCCAAGGGTGCTACCCCCTGCCTCTACCCCAGTGTATGGGTGCTAACAGCCTGTCCCCAAACAGACCCCTGGGTGCTGACAACCTGGTTCCGAACCAGTCCRGAGCGCTGAACCCCTGTCCCTTGCTCGGTCTGGAGGGGCAGCGGGTGCCCTTCCCTACGTCACGGTTCTAGGTGTCCTGACCCCGACCCACGCTGCTACCTGCCCCGCGGGGTGGCACCTCCCAGGGGGCTGCATCAAAACTGGGGCCTGGGATGGCAAAGCGATCCCCCCAAAAGGAGCAATCCCCCCCAAACTCCCCTTCCCCGACTGCTCGTGCCGGGCCACCGTGGCGCAGAAGCAGGTGGGACCTCCGAGCATCGGGATCTATTTCTCCACCATTTATTAACCTCTAACCTTTTATCTGCGGGGCACCCAGATGCAAAAACACATGACATCCAGCAYGGAGCAAAGGTCGAGCGGAGACGAGGGCGGTGGGAAACCGCGCCGCGCCGGCCGCCCTTGGGGAAAGCGTCGCCTGCCGCGGGGACGTGGGGGGGAGGAGGGGGACGCC
>NW_028186105.1:524299-527902 GCF_003343005.1 Rhea americana
GGCGACGTCTTTCTTCCTTCAAGGCTGTGGGAATGGGGGGGGGCTCGCCGGGCGGCTCCGACGGCGCTTTATCCGAGCGATCCGGGGGAGATGCCGCCCCTGCGGTCCCCGGGGAGCTGTCGCCGCTTGCCAAGTGCCACCGCGGGACCCCTCGCCCGGGGCCCGGCCCGGCGGCGCTGGAGGGACGCCGAGCCGCCAGCAAGCGGGGGCTCCGGGCACCGACTGCCGTTTAATCCGCTTAATCCGGGCCGTATCGATCGCGMGCCCTGCTCGGCTCCCCCCCGCCGGCCCGCGTCCCCCCTCCCTCYGGAGCCGCTTGGCAGGCACCGCATTGATCGGCCCCGCTGCTAATTTTTGCAGGTGGCCRCGGTTCACGCCGCGGGCTCGGTCGATGCGCTCGGCTCCTGGCCTCCGTCCCCGGAGAGGGAGAGGACCGGGGAGCCCCTGGGGGTCCTGCAGCGGGTGCCCCCGGTTTGCCCATGCTCCCGCGCTCTGCTTAGGCCCTCCGCCACGGGGATGGGCTCCCGGAGCACCTCGCACCCCGGTGAGGCTCCCGCAGGCTCCAGCGCCGGAGCCAGCAGCAGGTTAATGGTTACGGGACGGCGCTGCCCAGGCGCTGGCTGCGGTCGGGGGAGAGAGGGGGGCAGCCCGGGAGAGCCGCCTGCTGCAAACATTAACTCGGCCCAGGGCAAGGCGCCGGAGCGACGGCTCACGGCGCTGCCCTTGGGGGACGGCAGCCCCCAGCCGGGGAAACYGAGGCACGGGGCGCCCCGGTGCTCGGCTGCGCACGGGCTTTGCACGCAGGTTTGCAGCCGGTGTGCGTGTGCACGGCTCAAGGGTGGGGTGCACCAGGTTAGGTGTGCGTGTGCGTGCACATATACGCTGCAGGGGTGTGCAAGGCAGAGCTGGTAGGTGGACGCACGTACGTGCACACACCTGGGTGCTGCAAGGGTGCACACAGCTGGAATATGCTATATGCATACGCGTGTATATCAAAGCCTGGTATGTATGTGGGTTTTTTTGGGGGGGACATATGCACGGGGGGGGTCCCTGTGTGCCCCAGGGCTCGTGCCAGGGGGCTAAGTGACCCCGAGGCTGTCGGCCACAGCGCGTGGCCCCTCCACCCCCTTCCCCTCCCCAGGGAGGCTCCGGAGCAGCGCAGCCGGAGGAAGCGAAGGCAGCAGGGAAGGCGATCCCGGCCCCGGCAGGTGCTCCCCGCCGCCTCCGCACGGCCGGAAAAGCCGCGCGGCCGAGCAGAAAGGGCGTCCGGGGCTGGCGCGCGCCGCCGGCCACCCGCGCCTCCCTCCCCGACACGGGCCGGCGCTCCCCGGGCGGAAACGGCCCGGAGCCGAGGAGCACGGCCCCGGGGCAAACACGGCGCCGGGCACGGAGGGGGCGAGACCTGGCGCCGCGRCGGGCGCCCCGGCGCACCGCGGGTTTGCCCATGCCGGCGGCGGCACCGACCCCTCGTACAGCCCCCTTCTCCRCCTGCGCGTGCTGCCAGTAGCCCCTGTACGGATGCACACCCYACACGCTCGTGGTGCGTCGCATGCACGGCCACACGCGTGCGCCTCCTCCGTGTGCCACCTTTTGCACGCTCACAGGCTCCTGTGCACGCTCACCCGGCAGTTCACGCTCAGCCCTGTGCTYGCTCACGTTCACACGGGCACACTCATGCACCCTGTGTGCACCCTGTGTGCACACACATCTGTGCCGCTTGCACGCTCACGTCCCCCATATGTGCTGCCCCTGTGCATGCTCGTGCATCTGCTCTGCGCACGCTCTCCCGGCACACCTGCGGCAGGGCACAGGCTGGGGGGGGTTCGGGACCCCCCYGCTAACCCGAGCGCGGCTCACTTGGGGCGGGTGGTATCGCACGGGGCCGCGCGCCTTCGTGGGCCCTCGCGGCGGACCCTGAGCGTGGGGGCCGGCCCACGGGCACGGGATGTCCCCCCGGGCGCCCCGAGGGCCCCCACGCGACTCCGAAGCACGGATGCAAGGGCCAGCCCGGGCATCCGCCTGGGAAGCCAAAGCACRGAGATGTCTTGTGACCGACTCTGGGCACTTTTCTCCTGCCAAGTCCCTTCCTGCCCCTTTTCCTGCCCTTTCCCCCCTGCCGGCAAGGGTTGTGCCGCCCCCCGCGCCTCGCCATTTATACCACGCTCGGGTTCAGCGAGGGCGGCCGTCTCCGAGAGGGAAGGACGCGAGGCGGGAAGAGAAATGCCGCGGATGTTTTCCRGCCGCCGCAAGCCTCCCCCCCGCCCCGGGGCGGGAAGAGCCGCTGAGCCCGGGAACCGGACAGTCCGCCTCTCCCCGCGCGCCCCATCCAGCTATTCGGCCTATGCCGCGCGCCCGGCCCGGCCGTCCCCGGGCGGCTCCGGCTCCGGCGGGCCGCGGGCACCCGCGCGCATACCTGGCGCGTCCCAGGCCGAGGCGGGTTCCCGCTCGGCCGGTTCCCGGCCTCCGGCCGGGCTCCGCGTTGTGCAATCGCCATACGGGAAGGTGGGCGGCGCGGGCGCGGGAGGCGCCGCTGCACCCCGACGTCGGGTCCCTGCTGTCCCCCGCCGCTGTCCCCCGGTCCCCGGGGCAGCGGCGAGCCCAAGGGGGGTCCCGCCAGCCAGGAAGGGCAGCGGCGTCCCAAGAAAGCCGCGCGCGAACCTCTCCGCCTGCTCYGACCCCCAGGAGCGTTGTCCCTCTGGCCCCAGTCACTGGCAGAGGGACGCGTGGGGGGCGCGAATCCCCATGGCGATGGTGTCCTCCCCCCTCGGCACCAGTGGTGCCGGGACTCAATCTGCCGGGGTTGGACCCGCTGCTCCCTCCGGCCAGCGCGGGAAATCACCGGGCACGTGGCGGAGCCGTAAATCCKCCCTGACTCCTTGCAGAGACCCGCGGGCTCCTTGGGGTGACCAGAGCCACCGCCAGCCCCCCCTGTTCCCCCCCCCCCCGCAGTCCAGGGACGGGGCAGAGCCCAGGGGTGGCTGCTACAAGGCCCCGTTCCAGAGACCCCGTTTAGCCCTTCGCGGGATGCACAGGAGGAGCCGGGGTGGGGGGTGACAGGCGCAGGGAAGCGCCCGGTGGCCCCGGAGGCTGGCGCGGGGGGCACAGCGGCGGTGAGGTGGGGACACCGGGGGACACCAGCTGCGGCGGGATGGGGTTTGGTGGCAGCAAGGAGGCAGCGGGCTGGGGGRGGCATTAGGGGTGGGATAGGGACAGGGTGTGGGGGAAGGGAAAACAGGGAGGTGCCCACCAGGGTGGGACGGAGGAACCCACGGGTGAAGCTTGGGGACAGTGGGGGGCATCTGGAGGTGCCCATTTGCTATGGGAGGGGGCTGGGGTGGTGGGTGCACGAGGGGTGCTTGCTTAGGGTGGGATGGAAACAGGGTTTGGGGGCAGCGTTGGTTGGGTGCACTTTGAGCGGGGGGTGAGCCGTGGGGGCACCGGGGGATGCCCGCCGGAGGCAGTGCCCGCCGGGCACTCCTTACCTGCTTGAACTGCTCCTCATAGGTCCACTCGTGGTGCTGGGGCGGGCGCGGGTCGCAGGGCTCCCCTTCCTCCCCCTCCTCTTCCTCCTCCTCTTCCTCCTCCTCCTCCTCCTCGTCCTGC
>NW_028186105.1:529066-538539 GCF_003343005.1 Rhea americana
AGAGTGTGTACGTGTGTGTGTGTGTGCGTGCGGGGTGGTGGTGGTGGTCGTGCATGCATGCACACGTGTGCCCCGGGAGAGCTGAGCGAGCATCGTGGGCGAGCGGGTGCAGGGAGCCTGGGTCTGCACGCGGGCGTGTGGGTGCTGGCAGAGGGGAGTGCAAGGCGTGTGACTGCGCACAGAGGGTCTGAGCTGACACGCGTGTATGTGTGCGTGCAGGCAGAGGTGAGTGTGTATTGCATGTGTGTGCGTGCAAGGRGTCTGTGCATGACTGCTTTCAGGCACGCTGGGAGAGCTGTGTGTGCGTGCACAGTGTGAGTGTGCGTGCGTGCACACGGGGAACACAAAGTGTGCTCTGTGTGCATGCACATGCTTGCACGTATGTGCTGGGAGAGCTGGATGCGTGTTGTGTGTGCACGACACCTGCCTGCAGGTATGCGTGTATGCGTGTCCTGGCAGAGCTGAATGTGTGTGTGCATGGTGTCTCTGCACAGGTGTGCAGTGCACACCTGGGGAGCTCGGTGTGCATTGCRTGCATGTGTGTGCACACTATTTAAGGGTGTGTGTGTGTGTGCCTGCACCCTGGGGGAGTGGGGTGTGCAGGCAAACATGCGTAAATGCAGTTGCATGCGTGTGCGTGGGACTGGAGGGGGCTGAGCGTGTGCTCTGTGTGTGCACACACATATCTGCACACATTGCCGGGGAGCAGCAGTAAGTGCATATAAGTGTATGCTGGGAGCTGGGCGTGTGCGTTTTGTGTGTTTAATGTAGGTGTGTGAAGTCTGCGCTGGGAGAGGTGTGTGTGTGCTGTGTGTGCACAGGCAGGCGTGTGCAGGCTGCTAAGGGGCATTTTTGGCGACCTGCGAGCGCTGAGAGCCCTGACCTCCGCCGGCAGCCTCGCGGCGCGGCCACGGCTTGGCTGCTGCTCTCGCGTTTGCTCTCTGCTGGTTCGTGGAGCAAGGCTAGCCCAGCTGGCACACGCGTGCCCACCTGCCTGCGCACACATACTGTGCAGACACACACACACACACACGTGCGTGGGGCTCAGCACCGCTGGCTTGCCCCACGTCCCTGCACATAGTGGGGTAAACTGAGGCACCGGGTGGGACTTGCCCCAACAGGTGGGTCTATGGGGCAAAGCTGCAAGCTGGGGCGAGCACCCAGCACCCGGGCCTCACCGCCACCTGCACCACCCCAGTACCTTGCTGCCCCACGCAGGCTAGGTCCCACGGCAAACACAGGGCTTCCGCATGCCAGGAGCATCCCCGCAATATCCCCGGGCTCCCCCTCTGCGGCCAAGGGGACAAGGCGCCTTCTCCCTCCTCTCCCCTCTCCTCTCCGGGGCGGCGCCGGCAGGAGGGGAAGGAGCCGCCCGCTCTTCTTCGGGCTCCTTCGGGCTGGGGCGGCCGGACGGTTTGCCCGGGTTGCCAGCGTCCCTCGGCTCTGAGCAGCATCCTCAACGCCGGGCCGCGGGAGGGGGCGGCTTTCCCCCCGTCTCACCCTGTGTGGTCCGCAGAGCGTTTTGCTGGGAGCGTCTGCGGCTGCTGCGCAGGGGAGCCGGTTCGCTCCCGGACGTGGCATGCCGGCTCTCGGCTTCCGCCCGCTTCTCCGAGGCCCTTGGTGGGGAAAAGCGGCTGCTTCTGGGCTCCGTGGGGAAACTGCCCGTTGTCCTGCCCGCGCCGCAGCGCTGGGGGCAGCCTGGCTCCTCGGCAGGCTCTTCTCCAAGACGCCCCCACCCTGGCCCCRGCTCGTCCCTAACCGCTGGGAGAGCAGGGCGGCTCCGGAGCCGGAGCCGGAGCCGGCAGGGCCCCCGGGCGCTGTTTATCTTTGCACAGGAGATAAAGCAGCTGTCGGCCATCCCATTTTGGGTCTGGGCAGGCGGAGCGCGCCCTGGCCCGTCTGCTCCTGCTGCGGCACGGCTAGGGATCTCCAGATCCCTAGCTCCAGCGTGAGGGCGAGGGCTCCCGGGTGCTCCCAGGCTGCCAAAGCGAAGGGCTCCGGGCTGTTTCCTTCTGCCCAGGCTGCCCTGAGCCCAGGCAACAGGCTTGGCTCAGGCTGAGCCCRGCTGCTTCCCCGTGCCTCAGTTTCCCCCCCCTGCAGCTGCTGCCGGTCCTGCTGCATTGCCCCAAGGATCATAAGGCTCAGCCCCACGTCAGGGGACCCACCGGACCAGCTGCCCCCGGGGTCTGGTTGCCCAGGTCCTCCAGCCTCCCCTCCCAGCGGCGGCGTGCTGTGGCCCGAGGGTGCTGGCACCCTCCRTGCGGGCCGTGATGTGCTCCGCACCGGGCACCGTGGCGGAGAGGGGGCTGCTTGGTGGGAAGCCGGGCATCCGGGGAGCTCCCCCCGCTCGGGGTGCTGCCGGCTGGTTTCGCCAGCACAGCTTGGTTCCCCCTTTAAACCTCCACCATGGTGGCAGCAGYAGCAGCAGCAGCAGCAGCTCTGGGGCTCGGCACACGTGTCCTGAAGTGTGCCAGTGCTCAGGGCACCGAGGAGGACCGTGTCCCTGCCACCCGGCCGCTCAGCAGCCTCTTTGCACCGCCGGGCTCTGGTGACGCTCCCGGCCGGAGAGAAAGAGCTTCCCCCAGACGAACAGGTATCGACGGCTGCGGCGGAGGCAGCAGCAGACAGATACTGTAGGTATAGACGGGCCCGGCAGACAGCGGAGCAGATGGAGAGATACTCTAACCAGAGGGATACTGCAGGAGGAATCGGGAGATAGATCCAGCGGGCTGATCAATACCCGCCGCACACGCAAGGACAGCGAGATAGAGTGAGCTGCGGGGGGAAGGTGCTCGGTGGGCAGCGACGTGCGCTCGGCCCCGCGATGGCCCGGGAGAGGGCTCCAGGATCCTGCAGCTCATGGGCAGTTTGGGAGGGGAGCCGAGCAGCGCTCCGGCGAGGTGTCGGAGTTGGAGCCCTTGATCCGAGGGGGTCTGGTGTGCAGGGAGCCTCACCTGGCCTCCAGGCGCCTGAGCCTGTGGATCTGTGCTGGTCACGTCCACCAGGCCTGCAGGGACGTCCCCATTGGCATCTCGGAGGGTGCTGGGTGCCTGCGCKTGGACAACCGGATGGTCCCTGCTCTGATGCCCAAGGAGCTGGGGGGAGCTCTGCAGCGAGGAGAAGGCCYGCCGGAGCCGCGGTGGCACAGGGCAGCAGGGCCGTGCTCAGCACTGCAGGAGCAGCACCAGCAGCTCCGGGGACACCCATCCAGCAGCGGATTTGGGGATCTGGGGTGGGGGGGTTGCTATGGGCTCAGCCCTGCTGGCTGGGGCGGCAGAGACACGCAGGGGTGAAGGGACCTTGCCCAAGCAGCGAGCGGGGTGTGAGCAGCCCACGGGATGGAGAGAGCTGCCTGCATAAGGGGGCTGTAACCCCCCCCCAGGCACTGGATCTGGCCCCCCACTGTCTCTTTGGAGGGGAAAGGGGCACCCTGACTGCAAGCCTCGGCCCTGGTGGCTGTGGTGAGCTTTCTCCCACCTCGTGCCTCAGTTTCCCAGCCTGAATCAAGCCTCAGTCCAGCACAAATATGGACATGGACAGGTCGGGAGGAGGAGTGGGGAGGAAGGGTCAGAGCCTACAGGTGGGCACGGACCCGCAGGACGTGCTGCATCCAGGACCGATCCCTCACCCGCTGGTGGCCGGGGATATTTAGCTGCTCTGTAGCAGGCTGCAAATGCCCAAAGGGAAGGGCTGCTTTGGGGGACCCTCGCACGCCTGGAGCTGCGGGAGCGGACAGCCACCCGTCCTGCCCAACATGGGGCCGGGGCGGGGGCGGGGGGATGCCCTGCACCCAGCCCGGCTCCACCGTGGCAGCGCTAGCCCAAGAGGCACCGCAGGCTGCCCGGGCGCACACGGCAGCATGGCCGGGCAGGGCTGCGAGGCCGTGCCGCCGCTCCGGGAGCACGGGGACGGCGGCAAAGGCGGCCCCGGAGCAGCCCTTAGCCCGGCCGGGCGCTGGGATCCCCCCGCCCGCACGGGGGTTATCGACACGGCCGCTATGGAAAACACTGCTGAGATTGTTCACACTAATGTTATTTAGCAGCAATATTTCCGTAATAAAAGAAATCAATGGGCAAGAGAAAGGACCTGTCCAGCGCTTTGATTTTCTCATTTTAATGGCATACTTATTTACTCCCACCACCGTGCCCATCGGATTTTCATTACGTGGCCTTCGCTGTAAGTGGAGCGGTATTGATACGAGCTGCTGAGTTAGCGCCTTCCTGCGCACGCCGACGCAGGATTACTCATATTCCTCGACAGGCTTCCCGCGAAGCCCGCGGGGCCGAGCACGGGCACCCCGCGCGCCCGCCCGGCGCTCACCGCCCGTGCCCTTCTCCCATGGGTGCGCACAGCTCTGCAGCGGCCCTCGCAGGCAGCCCCACGCCACTGCCTGGGTGCACGCGCGTGCGTGCTTGGGGGCCCCACGAGCGGCTACCCTGCTGTCCACGTGCTCGTGGACCACCTTGCCCCGGCACGGGGGTCACCGCGCCGCCGTGCTCCCTACAGGAGCTGCTCACCACCGCGACGGCACCGACAGCAGCGCGGCACAGCCGTCGGCACCAGCCGCGGGGTAAGGTGGGGACGGCCGTGTCGCGGTGGGGCAGCGGTCACTGCAGATGGAGGGAGTTGGTGGCTCAGGTGGAAGATCTGGGGTCCAGCTCAGCCAGAACGGCTCAGCTCCGCCATTTTGGTCCGTTCCCCCCTCGAGTCCGCCCCTTCCTAAGGGTTCGGTTTGGATACGTGCCACAGTGGCCGGCCCTGGGAAGCACCACGTGCTTCTGAACTCACCCTCGTGGAGCCCCTCAAGTTTTCCAGCGCGCTTTGCCCAGAAGGCCTTGTCACATGGCAAGGTGCTCAGGATCTACACCTGGCCCATCACAAATGCAGCCAGAGCRCTGCCCAGGGATTCACGCCAGCGGGAGGCCCCAAACCGGCCCCCCAACCAGGCACATCTATGCTGCGAGCTGGCACCGGCCACTTTGCCATGGGCGCTGTCCCCTGAAGGAAGGAGCTTCCCGGACTCCTGGGTCCTCAGTGGAAACGCAGCGGCCCTGASGGCTAGCTAAGGCTTTCAGTCCCGAGCAATGTGGAAAGAGGAGCAATAGCACCATCTCCTGCCAGCTTGTGGGAGCAGAGACGGACCCGATCCTGTCCAGCACCCAGCTCCCCGGATCCTCCGGCCCAGGGCAAGACCTGCTGTAGGGGCTCAGCCTGGCACCTGGCAGGGCTGGTGGGGGGTCACTGAGCCCTTCCCAGCCACCAAGGGCACCCTTTGCTCTAATGCTGAGCCAGGAGCATCTGGACAGAGGATCTAACGCCATTCCCGCATTGCAGGGGGCCCAGCACGCTCCAGAGACTCTCTCAAGAACCAAAACTGGTCGGATGAACATGTTTATTACTGACATCTTTTTTTTGAGTGGCAAGTTCAGAAGTAGCCCACGCGTGGGGCTGCTGGTTGGCACGACGAGGACAGTCTGAGGAGCAGGAGGAGGGACATGCTGCAGGCCTTTTGGCCAGGGGGGACACATTRGTTTTGAAACCACGCCTGAGGTTAAAGCCCTCCACCAAGCAGCGAGCCTGGGACGTGGCACCCTGCGTGGGTCAGGCACGGGGATTGCAAGTGGGGTGTCTGTACCCCCCCGTTTGGCCCAGGGAGCGTGGCCAGCGTGGAGCAAGGCCAGGCTCCTCCAGCCGGAGGGGACGTTCAGAGCGGCTCTCACAGGGGGCTCAGCACCTCTTCCTGCGTTTCGGTGAAAAACCTGCCGTGACAGCCACTACGGAGAGACCACAGGGCTGGAGAAGGGATCAGCCCCTGCAAACAGCCTAGTGGCAACCAGAGCTGGGGTGCAGCTGAGGGACACCTGGCACTCCTGGTCGCCTGGCCTGCTCGCGCCCTTCATGCCAGGTCCCTCCATGGCTGGGACACTGGTGCTCTGTGGGGCTGTTCGTGGGCTGCATGGGCCAAGCAGGGAGCTGATCCAGGCTCTCTGCTCCTGCAGGGAGCAGGACTGCTGTTCCCCACCGGCAGGCCTCCAGCCAGCGCCTCCTTCAACCCAYCAGCTAGAGATGGAGGCTGCAGGGATGGGAGACTTGGGGACTTGGGGGTCACGGTATCTTAGCCAGGGGAAGCGTTCAGAGGGGTGAGATCCTGTCCTGAGCTAATATTGGGGTCTGGGTGCCCACAGCACTTCCTGGCTGCTGCTCCCCAGCACCCACAGACACTATATATGTGCATAGCCTGGAGGCCACCGCAGAATGGGCTCTCGGTTAAGGCGACAGATGGTGGCGCTCCCCATTTAGGGGAATGGATGAGGGAGAACCACGGGAAAAAGGACCCTTTTCCAGCCTCTGCCTCCCAGGGCAACTTGCACACTGGGAGCAGGTACCTGAACTGGGACAGACCTCCAGCATAAAGGCCAGGCATCCCCTGACTGCCTGGGGGTCCCAGCACAGAGTGGCCTCTGGTCTGTGCCAGGGGGACACTGTGTGCTGCCAAAACACATCAGCTGGGATCCGAGCCACCAGGAAGAGCTGCCAGCTGGATACGTTGCGCTCTGCGCTGACCGCAGCCTGGGGCAGCAAGCCAGCCCAGGAAGCAGAAGGGGAACCTCACAGCATCCCTTCATGTTGGGCGCTGCCCACAGAGATGTGTCTCTGGATGGCTTTCCCCATGCTCCCTGCCCTGAGAGGATGCTGCAGCCTGGCTTACACCAGCACTGTCCTCCTTACGTCTTGGGAGCTGCAKAAATTTTGTGGAGCTGGGGACAGCCAGCCCCAGCTCCTCCGAGAGCACGCARGGGTCTTTATAGCTTGCAAGGCCACTCAAGTGCAAGGCAGCTGTCTCCAGAGGATGGAAAAGCACGATAAGGCTCTGCACTAAAAGGGGACAGGCAAGGAGGAACGAGAACTCGTGATCTGCATTGCTGTGACTCTGCCACGGTCCATCTGTCCTGGCACCCATTGGCACAGGGTGCAAGATGGGCTTGGTGTGCAGCTGAGCTGGCACATGGAGAAGGACAGAGAGAGAGGGAAGAGGCGCAGTGGATCTGCAGTCTCTGCTAGAGCCTGGTCCCAGGGAGGCAGGGGAGGAGGGAGGAAGACTGGAAGAAAAGRAGCCAGCTCTGCGTTGCAGAGCACCGTGGCGAGCCAGGCTCAGCAAGCCATGGTGCTAAAGAAGGCATTGGCTTCCAAGAGCAGGCCCTTGGCGTAGACTCGTAGGGTGTAAAAGAGAGTGACGAAGTCCTGAGTGCTGAAGAGGGTGTCAGCCAGGGCAAAGGCGAGCGTGGAGGGGATGAAGCCCCGGCCGTACTCCACCATCCAGGTGCCCGCACTCCACTGCACGGACGTGGCCTCTCCCGCCTGGTGCACGATGGTGTCCCCTGCCAACACACAGGCAGGGGTTGCTCCCAGCAGAGGGTGGTGCTTCTGGATTGTGCCCAAAGAGGGGAAGTGCAGGCCTCAAAACTGCAGGGCTGAGCACCCCAACCTAGATGCCTCATGCTGGGCAGGCCTCTAAAGCCTCTCCAGCCTTGCTCATTGGGGTAACTGGCCACTTCTCTRTTACTGGCACACACTAAGATACTGGGATGTGCTCAGGGGTTATGAAGCACCTCATCCCGAGCTATTGGCTTCTGCCAGCTGGAAGGAGGAGGCTCTGTACCACAGCGCAGGATCAGGCCGCAGAGCAGCCATGTCCCAACGATGTGGGTACAGCCGCGCAGGCGCCCGCAGGGCACTGCCGCTCCTGTGCTCACCTGGATAGTAGATCTCACTTTTGGTGGTTCCCTCTTTCCACTGCCGGAAGGTCCCCGAGATGACGGTGTCAGAGATGTCAGCCCAGTACCGACCTGAGAGAGGACAGACAGCATCAACTCAGCGTGTGCCTGGCCGAGGCCCTGAGGGTATGGAGATGACTTGGTGGCTGAGATCAGAGCCAAGAAGCAGCCCTCCGGTGGGGAAGCACACCAGCCCTATGGCCTCAGCGCATCCTGGGCAAGCACTGAAGAGTGTGGACCAGGACTGGTACCCAAGCCACGTCCCGACAGCCTGAGTTGCTCAGGATCTATATGACCCTTCGTTCCCAGCCCGTTTTGGCATTGGCTCCCTCACAAAGCAGGGGGAGATGCAATGCCCGCCTCCGCCTGCCAGCTGGACCTGCAGAGTCCTGGCTGCCCGGAACGCCACGAACCGGGACCTGGCTCGGCCGCTGCTGAGGCAGCAGCTGCAGGACRGCATCGCGCGGTGCGAGCGGGGCTGCTGCAGGGGCTGCTCCCCACAGCTGCCCGCGGCCCAGGGGTGCCCGAGCCCCAGCCCGCTGGGGTTGGGGAAAGGCTCCAGCGCTTATTTACAAAYAGCACCTTATTTAGAAAGGCTCCTGTTGAGGCTCTGCCCAGCGAGGGCTGGCTGCAAGCAGAACCTGCCAGGACACCCGGGACGAACAGTGCCCACGTGCCACCACCGAGTCGCCGGCTACCTTGCCTTGCCCTACTGCCCGTTTCCCGCGAACGGGGCTGAGACGCCGGCAGTGGCCGAGACCGACTGAAGGCTCCGAGTCTCAGYGAGCACGGACTCTGTCCGGCAAGGACCTGGCGCTCCGCCGCCCGTCCCTGCGGGGGGCTGCTCCGTGCCATGCCAGCGCGGGGGCTCCTTCGGTGCAACGCGCCCAGCGCCCCCGAGGGTCGGCGCTGACCATCTCTCGACGCAGCCACAGCGACGCGGCTAATGGGGGCCCTGCGCAAACGAAGCTGAGTGGTCCCGGGGGTGGGGGGCAGGACTCTCGGGCCAAGTTATGGTGATGGAGCTGTGGCCAGGAGCACAGGGGACAGCATGGGCCGGGGTCTCGTGGGGGTTTGCCTGCAGGCGTGGGGCAAAAAGTCCTCAGCTGGGGCGCCACCGCCATGCCAGGCTGCCCCGTGGGGCCCGAGCCCGCTTACCCGAGTGGCCGCCGGTGTCGACGGCGGTGCCGAAGAGCAGCACGTACTCGGTGAGCGAGGCGTGCAGGAGGCACATGGAGCCCATCCACCCGCCCGCGTTCACGAACACCCACTGCAGGTCCTCGTCCGGCAGGATGTGGCCCGGGTGCTTCTTCCGCAGCTCCACGATGATCTTGGAGAACGCCAGCTCGTGGTCCAGCCCTGCAGAGCCCGAGGGTCGCCGTGACGCCCTGCCCCGGGGCTCAGCCCCGGGGGGCTGCGTGCTCCCGCCGCCCCGGCCCCATCCCGCTCCTCGCGGCCCGCCCCCTCGATCCTGGCCCCCCCATCCCAATCTCCCCTCGACCCGGTCCCGGTCCCCCCGTCCCAGTCTCCCCTCGATCCCGGTCTCGGTCCCCCCGTCCCGGCCCCGGTCCGCCCGTCCCAGTCTCTCCTCGATCCCAGCTCCCCCTCGATCCCGTCGCGGTTTCCCGGTCCCCCCTCGCCCCGGGCCCCGGCGCCCGCTCGGGCCCGCGGCCGCCTACCCGCGTGGTGCCGGGCGAG
>NW_028186105.1:539639-584539 GCF_003343005.1 Rhea americana
CGCGCAGGTGAACCCCCCGTACGAGAGCACCTTCGTCTTCCCCAACGACTTCCCCGCGCTCCAGCCGGACGCCCCCGAGCCTGGTGAGGCCTGGTGTGGGCGAGCGGCTCCCCCGGGGGCGCCCCCCGGGCGCGAGGGGGTGCCGGCGGCTCGGCCACCCCCTGCTCTGTCCTCGCGCAGGTGGCAGCGACCACCCGCTGTTCCGCGCCGCGGCCGCCCGGGGAGTGTGGTAAGCGCAGCCCGCGCCGCTCGAGGCCTCGGCTCGAGGGGCCGAGCCCCGGGCGCCCCGCGACCCCCCAGCCCCGCACATCTCCCTCCTCCGCAGCAAGGTGATGTGCTTCCACCCCCGGTCGGATCTGACGCTGCCCCTCATGTCTCTGGCCGAGATCCGGGCCGTGGTCGACAAGTGGGCCGAGCTCGCGGCGGAGCTGGGCGCCGCGTACCCCTGGGTGCAGGTGGGTCCGCGCCGCGGCGGGCAGCGGCGCCGCCCTGGTGCGGGCTCCCTCCCTGCTCGGCGCGGGGGCGGGCGGGCGCCCAGGCGGCCGGCGGGCGCTGCGCTGAGCCCCTCCGCTTTCACGAAGCCGGGGGTGGGTGGGGGGACGACCCGGGTGTCCGGCCGGGTGCTCCGGCCCGCTCTCCCGCGCCTCTTGCTCCGCAGATCTTCGAGAACAAGGGAGCCATGATGGGCTGTTCCAACCCTCACCCCCACTGCCAGGTGAGGGCCCGGCCGTCCCACGGGCGACCCGGTTCAACGGGGAGTCCCCCACMCCAGGGTGGGTGGGGGGACGAAGTGCACGCCAATCCTCTCCTGAACTGAGTGCGTGGGCCCGAAGCCACCCCAGCCCTTCCTGCAGGGAGGACCCCCTCCCCGGTGCCCGGCCGGCCGGCCAGCCGCCTCCCGTCCTGGGGACCGTCCCTCGCGGCCGCCGCGTGTCTGGCTGTCCGCCTGGTGGCAGCATGGGCCCGCAAATGGGGAGCGGGGCTCCAGCATCCCCGGGTACCAGGGGGTGTCAGAGACCCTTGCTGGGGGGAGCGTGGCCAGATCCTCCCCCTCCCCCCCAGCTCGACCAGGTTTTAGTGAGAGGGCTGTGACACGGGCCTGGAGCGGGTGAGAGGGGACAGCGAGCAGAGCTCTCCATTCATCCCGGTGCTGCCAGCCCTGCTTCAGGCTGTGCGTTTTGCTTCGTGGCCTCTCCCTGGAGGGCCAGGAAGGCTTTTCGCTCTGCACGTTTTATGGTGCCCCCAACCCTACCTTGGTCCCCAAGCAGTGGGAGAGAGAGGGGGTCCTGAACTGGAGACGGGTTGGGGGTCTCTGAAGGCTGGGAGATAGGGCAGGCTCTGTAGGGTGGGYGCAGGTGGGCAAGACCTCAAGATCACAGGTGGGAGATGGGGGCAGGTAAGTGTCCTTATGCCCTGCTTCCGTCCTCCCAGATTTGGGCCAGCAGTTTCCTCCCGAATGAGGCCCAGCTGGAAGAGCGGACCCAACGGGAGTACCTGAGCCAGCACGGCGTGCCCATGCTGCTGGAGTACGCTGAGCAGGAGGCTTGCAGGAAGGTGAGGATCAGCCTCTTGTGTGTTCTCTTGAAAGCTGGGAGCATGGATGTGTGCTGAAAGGGACAGGATGAGGCTCCCATTTCTTCCAGCTCCCAACAGTGGGCTCCGTGGGAGCTGGAAGCACACGAGCYTGGGGCTGGGGTCTGTGGGGGTGATGCGCCTGTGAGTGGCTCTATCAAGTGGTGTTTCCCGCAGGAGCGGCTGGTGGTGGAGAACGCGGACTGGTTGGTCGTGGTGCCCTACTGGGCCACATGGCCTTTCCAGACCCTGCTGCTGCCCCGCCGTCACGTCTGCCGCCTGCAGGACCTCAGCGAGGGCGAGAGGGACAGTGAGTGACCTTGCACCCCGTAACTCTTGCTCAGTCTGGCTGGGTGGTGTGTGCTCCCCTCTGTTGTTAGAAAGCTCTCCCCAGAAGCCTGGCTGGTGCAGGAGGGCCCTGCGTCCCCGTGGGGAGCAGGGCTGGGTGTGGGATGAGCAGGGGTTGGATTCCCATTTGTTATCCTCWGGGCTGGCAGGTGAGCCAGCCCTGCTAAACCTCCCTGTCATGGTGCAAGTGGGGACGGAACCCAGGTGTCCGGGTTTTTGACTGTACCAGTGGGAGACCAAGATCCTTTTTTTGGGGTGATGAAGATCCAGTTTGGGACGCCTAATACTCTTGCGATGCTGGCTGATCAGGAACAGGCACTTCTCCAGCCTCATCACTCGGATGCTGTGTGTCTGGATATGCGGGGAGGAGAGCAGGTGGCCAGTGTGTCTCTCCTGCCATYGCTGATGTCCCTGGAGAGCTCAGATAACAGCTCACCATGGTTGTGCTGCCCAGGGAGGGGTGCCCTGGATGAAATACTCCCAGTCCAGTGCACTGCCTGTCCCCTGGCCCATGAGAAGAGGCAGGCTGGCTAGCTCGAGGTGCAACTGCCCTAGCGCTTCTGTTGTAGGCCTGGCATCCATCATGCAGAGGCTTCTCATCAAGTATGACAACCTCTTTGAAGTCTCCTTCCCCTACTCAATGGGCTGGCATGGTGAGTGGCTGGATTGGGGGAGCTGGATAGACCCCCGGACCATCTCGTTCACCCTGCGGTGCCTGTTTGTTCCTGGCAGGGGGATCATACCCACTGCTTGGGCCAGGCTTGGTTTGCTCAGGCATGTGGAGCTGGTGTGGAAAGCCAGGACTCATGGGTTCCCTCTGCAGCATGGGGAGGGGAGAGGACGTGATGGTTAGTGGGGTGGCTGAGTACCGTGGGAGTGGGATACAGCTGTGGGGAGGCTGTGCAGACCACCCTGCCTCAGGTTCTCCTACTCACACTGCCCACCTGGGGGGGGCTCTGAGCACCAGGGTTATGGGGCACAGGGGCTGAGTACTCCCATCGCCTGACTGTTTCCCTCAGTGCCCTGAAGGCTGTGATGCTTGTGCCCTTTGGGTTTTCAGCATGGGGCTGGAGTGCCATGTCCTCTGTGTCCCTGTCCCCTCCCCAGTGGGGCAGGGAGCCTGGCAGGACTTGGTCTCATGTGCAGCACTTGCACCCCTGGCAGGAGCCCCCACGGGCCCTCACCTGGAGGAGGACTGTGGGCACTGGCAGCTGCACGCCCACTATTACCCACCCCTGCTCCGCTCCGCCACCATCCGCAAGTTCATGGTCGGCTACGAGATGCTCGCTCAGGCGCAGAGAGACCTCACACCAGAGCAGGTGAGCRTGGGCAGGGCTGGCAGAGGGGGTGGGAAGGGCACAACGTTCCCAGGAGCCGCAGGGACCTGCGCCGGAGCTGTCCCTGGGGTCTGCCTCTCTGACCCTCATGCTCTACCCCGCAGGCTGCTGAGCGCCTGAGGAACCTCCCCGAGGTGCACTACAAGCAGAGGCCCAAGGAGACGTCGTGACCGGGAGCAGTGGAGTTGGCCCTTGGCTTTGCTTGGTGGGGCCAAGGAGAGGAGTCACTGGGTGGCGGGGGAGAGCTAGGCTGAGGCCTGTCTCATGTCACTTGTGAGCCCTCTCGTTTCCTTGCCAAGGTGCCTTCTCCTGAGCCCTGTCACAGCTGGGCTTGGGTTTTGGGCCAGTTGTGCCTGCTGGTGTACAGGTAACCTAGGCCCTAATCCTGCTGCATCCGTGTGCAGGTGATACCATTCCCACTGTCTCCTTCCTCATTCCAGGTTGCGTCTTCCTGCCTCCACAGAGTGCCCTTATCAGCGCTAAAAGGCTTGCCCTCCTTCCAAACCAGCCTCTTCCTGGTCAAGCTGGGATGATGCTGGTGGGTTTGCCTGCCCCGTGGAGGGACACAGCCTCTCTGTCCAATAAAACCCATAAGCAAAGCACTTCTGCCTGTGGCCTGGTGGCTCTTGGCACCAGATGGGGGGGTGCACGCATGTGCAGGGGTCTCTTCCGTAACTGCTGTGGRGGGAATAACATTGGGGACTACAGAGGAGGTGCCGGCTAGTCCTGTGCCACCTGCTACCGTTTCTGGCTGTGCATTGCCTCCTCTTCCTCCCTGGGAGGAGCTGTGAGCCTGTCCCTGAGAGTGGCAGGCTCAGGAAGGAGCTGACAGCAGGCAGGTGTTTGTGCTGCTCAAGATTTACCTGTGCCCTCCTAGGAGAGGGCTGAGGCCTGGCAAACTTSCTCCATGGAGACTCCTGGCAGTGGCTCTCTGGCTGCAGGCAGAGGCTGAGTGTGCAGAGCCCCTGCTCCAGGGCAGGGCTGAGCCACAGGACTGCTCCTCTTCCTCCTCTCTGCCCCAGGCTACGGGTTGGCCGTGGCTCTCCTCTTGCCCACTGCATGCCRGCAGGTACCGAGGTGCAGTACGGGRCTGTKTGCCCCCATGGGATACAGTGAGGSGCTGGATTTTTGCTGGAGCTGAGGCCAAAAGGGATGTGGGTGGGTGCAGCTCAGCACATGGTGCTGCCAGCCCCTCCGTGCCCACCCTGTGGGGTTGGGGGAGCACCAGGCTGGCCGCTGGGCTGGAGGGATGCTGCAAAYAGCTCTGTGGTCAGTGCTTCCCCCCCTTGCAGCCCCCTCCCCTTGCCCCTGGGGCTGGGGAAAACTCGGGGGCCTTGCAGGGGTCAGTCCTGGGCAGAGGTGCAGGGGATTTGGAGGTAGCTAGCCTGGGGGTGTTCCCTGATGGGGATGCTCATCCTGTGGTGCTGGGTGCTGAGCACCATCTGCTGTTGTGTCTTAATGCATTTTTTTTTTAAAGATCCATTCTCTTAAATCCCTAATGAGGCCTGTATTATTGTAAAGTTTGTAATTGGTCTCCTRGGGGCTAGAAATATCTTGCAAGGAGGTAAATGTTCTCCTCAGAACTGATTTTGCTACCTGCTAAATGACAATTTCTGGCAAGTGTCGTTGCCCCCTCCCCAGGTCTGTGCGTTGCTCTCATATCACTGGGGTTGGAGAAGGACCGGGACAGCGGGTGGCTCTGGGGGACCTGGGAAGCCAGGCTGGATGCGGGTGCTAGGCCCCCTCCTCCTGTGCTTGTGCTCACCCCATCCCAGAGCCAGTCCTGTCACCCAGGCTCAGGCGGACGCAGGGGTCCTGCAGGTGTCCGAGTGTTTTTCCGGCATCGCTGGGAAGCTGTGGTTGCGTGCAGTGGTGGTGGGCAGCAGCGCGCGGACCTGTGTAGCTCATGGGGTGGCCCTCGAGCTCAGGGCATGGAGGTAGGAGGAAGGGAGATACCCCAGCCCAGAGCCAGCTCTTGTGCAAACTTCTGTATTGCTTCCCAGGACAACTGGTGCCGGGGCAGGGTTTGAGCGCCGGGAACCGAAGGGCTGCGGCAGGCTCTGCCACCACCTTGTTTGCAGTCGCCATCCCTCCACGCGCACGTTTGCCACCACCCAGCCTCAACTCTGCCTGGCTTTCCCCAGGGCCTGGAAAAGCGGCAGCCAATTGGCTTAAATATGTGAATCCAGATTGGGGTAATTAACCACTGAACCGGTTGTAACGAAGCTAGTCATCTCTTCCTGCATGCATAGTTAGCTCTGATTTAATAGGCCACCGGCTCCGTGCCTGGTCCGCATCACGTCAGCCCAGAGCCGTAAATGAAACTCGCAATAAGTCAGGCGGTGTTAAACTTTACAGTCGCCGTCTTTGAAAACAAGACGCTTTCTCTAATAAATCACAACAAGTGGGATTGTAAATATCAAGGCAGGATCCATATCGCTTAATTAAACAGCGGCTAATGAACAGCCTGTTTGTTGCGTTGTGATTTAGGACGAGAGCTAGGGAGACGGCGCGTGCCGAGGAGCGCAGGTGCCCACGTGGGGCTGCCGCTCCTGCCAGGTAGYGGCTGCTGGAAATGAGCTGCTGCCGGAATAGCTCCGAGCTGGGGTAAGCGGTGTGTGGGTTTTATATATACGTATGCATGTATATATTTATTTATTTTTCCCCCMAAAAATGTTTCCTGCTGTGGAAAACTTCAGGGGTGAAGTCACCTGTAGCTTCAAGCCTGGGAGGAGGAGCAGCGCGGGGATACGGCCCGGCTCTACCGGAGAACCCCGGCACCTGGGCTGCCTCGAGCTTCCCCCCGTGACAGATCCACCTTAGCTTGCCTAGGTATTTTTAACTTGTGTGCGAGGGGGTGGGAAAGCCCAAGAGGGAGAGATGAAGTGGTTTCTCTAAGCAGGAGAAGGTGAGGATGGCTCACGTCTGCGGGAGTCAGGATTGAGCTGGTGCAGATGGAGCAGCCGGTGGCCACGGCTCTGCGCGGCTGGGATTCAAACGCATTGCAATGCATAGGAACCGTCCCTGCCTTGCTGCAAGGTGTAAAGCCCTGAAGCCCTTTATATTTTGGTAGTTAAAATGCAGCTGTACTCAAAAAAAAAACCAAACCAAACCAAACCAAACAAACAAAAAAAAACACTCAAAAAGCAAAACAACAACAACAAATAAACCCAAACCCGTGAGGTGGTGTTGCATTTTCGAGGAAGAGATTAAAAGCATCTAGACCAGCCCAGGATAGCAGAGCGGCTGGAAGGGAGCCGTCCCCTTGCTTTTGGCCTGGCAGTGTTGAAGGGAAACTGAAGCTGTCAGGGCATGATGCCCCTGTGAGGGGAAGTGCCTGTGTGACCCTGCCCTGAGCTGTGACGGCAGGGTCACCCTTGTCCTCGACCCTAGGAGCCACCTTCCCCCAGCAAGGCCTTTGGGGAAGCCCAAAGCTGTACTGCCAATTAGTTGCAGAGAGCTTGTTCTGGGTATTTAACACTCGCRCCAGTGTGCTGGACTGAGATTTCAGCCTGAGGAGCAATTATGTATTGGGAATTGCTGCTTGGTGCTACCCAATACCTAACACCCAACCTCGGTGTCTCAAGTGGGAGACCTCTCCTGTACCAGTTGCCCCAAGTTGGGCAGTGTACYAGCCCAGAGCCAGCTGCACGGAAAACTGCTGGGTTTAGTTCAGAAAATCCGTGTCCCTTSTTTCATCCCCTTTTCTCCACCCATGGTCACCAGATCCTGACGATGGAGACCTGAGATTGGGTCTCCCGTGTGTGTGCTCTGTTCCTGGCAGCACTGCCAGGGCCGGGAGGGGGGATGTGGGTGTCGGGATGGCGTGCAGTGTGAACCCAGCAGCGAGCACGCCTGCGGTGCAGGGGAAATGCTGCGGCTGTGCTCCAAGTGCTGCCMCACCGGGGTCCAGCTGGTGCAGCTCTGCTCCTGGCTGCACATCAAACTGGGTTCTACATGGGTGAATCYGTCTCTGAAGTCTCTGCACCAGACCGTTCCGGGAGGGAAAGATGAGGACAGCTTGGGGAGACGACAGGGAGAGCAAGCAGGGACTTTTGACTGCCCTCAGGGATGCAGTTAATGCATTAAAAACACATCAAGATCCCACAGAGGCATTTGCTCTTGCCGTGGCGTGTTAATAGAGCTGTGAGGGATTAGGAAAGGGCGGTGGTGCTTCTGTGCTGCTCTCCAGAGCTGAGTCTGCATGTTGGCATGTCCCATGTTCTGCTGGAGCAAGGCATTAACCCAGTGGGGATGTGGAGATTTAGAGCCACTTGAGGAGGCATGACCAGAAATTTAGTCTCATTTTCATCTGTTTTTTTTTTTTTTTTTTTTTTTTTTGATGCCACTGAAGCAAATGGGTCGAGCTACGAAGGAAAGGGGTTTTCCCAGAGTTATTGGAGTCTTAGATTGACTGAGGAAAAAATGAAGCACTTGCTCTGGACTGCAGGACTGCCCATCTCCATCATCTTTGGTACTGGGCAGGAGGACACGTGCGCCATGGTGGGTGTCAAGTGATAAAAAAAAGTGATAAAAGCGGCAAGGTCAGACTGCTTTGTTGTCAGCCCAGTCCTTTCTGTGAGAAACATTTACTGGCCAGATAAGGTCACGGCTTATTACCAGGAGGACTCCTGACTGCGTATGTGGGAACCGATCCATCTYGGGAGGAAAAACGTCCCGTCTCGGGAGAGAGCAAAGTCTAGCAAAGCATCCTTGGCAAAGGCAGCCCTGCCGAGCGAGGTCTGCTGCCTGGGGTGTGTGGCTTGGTGGAGGAAGCTTTGGGGCTTGTAGGGTGCCAGTAGGCAGCACTGAGAGCAGCAAGGCTCAGCTTGGGCTCAGGGCATGGTCCCGACATGGAGCAGGCTTTGCAGAGCCCGTCCAGCTGGACACCCAAAGGTCTTGCTCCTGCCTATTGGCGGATCGAGAGCAGCGCGGGCTCTGAAGCCAAGGACACCCTCCCCTGTGCCGCTGCGCCTCACGATCCCGGCTCCGAAACGCCTGTGGGACCCCTTCCAGGGCAGGAGAGACTATAAGTATTCAGCAAAGGGAGTTRACCGGTAACCAGAGCATTTTAATAAGAAAAATAAGGAATTAGTGTAGGCCTGCCGGCTGCTGCCAAACTGTGGTTTTACTGTCCCTCCCGGTACTGGGTTTATGGCTGTCATTTCATTCCAGTTTTACTGTTGCTTTTGCCCGTATCTCTTAGTTTCTCCTTGACTCCTGCTGCCTGTGATTGAATGGGCCTTTTAGGGTCATAAGCCCTGAATTACCCCCGTCCTGGCTCCAGTGTGCTAGCCACAGATAAGTTACCTTCTTTCCACATCCCAGTGTTTCCCTTCAGGCTTGCATTATGAACCGATCCTCACCTTTTTTTAGTCTTCCTCCTGAACTGGGGTGGCTAAAGCTCCTCTCGGCCTTCGTGTAGCCTCTGCAACTCCGAGCTTTCTCTTTTTTCCCTTTCAGCCTTGCCCARTTTCAGGTGTGAGCCCAGTTTGTGGTCAGCAGTGTGCAAGGGAGCCTCCTGCGCTGAGTACGGTGGCCCGGGCCAGCAGGGGCCGGTGGCTCCAGCAGTGGGCAGAGGACAACCACAGAGCTCAGAGCTGGCCACGTTGCCCTGGTTTCTATCTGAAAGACACAGCCAGGTGCTTTAGGCAAAAAGCAATTAAAAATTTCAAGCGGATGCGAAACACTCTTGTGCCCTGCAGCAGGCAGCTCCGTATGGCAGGGAGATCTGGTATTCCACAGAGTAAGAGGAAAAAAAGCTTTTGGATCTTGGCATGCAGAGATGGGACCACACGAGCACCCGCCGGGCCAGTGYGTGGCATCCCGGCTCGCCCTGGGCTAGCTGGAGCATCGCCTTGGGCTTGGCAGCTGGCCCGGCAGGAGGGTTTCCAAAGGGCCGAGACCAACGGGGAGGTGGGAACGGTTCTGGAGGTGTCTTGCCCATGGCTCAGCCAGCTGGTGTCTTCTCCGCTTTGCCCCTGCAGAGCGTGTGGGAGGGGAACAGACCTGCAGCTCCCACCTCCCTTGCCCTGGTCCCCCATCCGTTGGTGGCCCCACATCAGGGGGCTGCGGTGGGTGTCTGACTGCAGCCCCCGGTGCTGAGGGAGAGGGTTGCTGCAGCGAGGGTGCTGCTTGCCGGCGGCAGAGGGCTGATGGTTTTGAGGTCCCGGTGGGCCGAGGGAGCGAGCGAGCGGAGAGGGGGGCTCCGGCAGCTCCGTCCTCAGCGTCTGAACATACTTGTCACTGCCGGGTGGAAAAATCCCCAGCTGGGGTTCGCCTGGGCAGGAGGTGACTCCAGGGCAAAGCAGAGCCCTGTGGAGAGGGCAGGAGGTTGATGACATGCTAATTAGATGCTAACGAGACTTGATGCTCGGGGGGGTGGTTGGTGCGACCCATCTGCTGAACCACTTGCGGGTGCAGCCCGGGGCCTGGCTGAGGGTCCTTGCAGGCGGCCGCAGCGCGCTGCGCACCCCGCCACGCTGGCGCGCCGTAAAACATACTCGTAAATAACCAAACTTGACAAATAAAAGCCGAACTTAGTTTGCCTGCGATTGCCCTGTCGGCAGAGCTCTTGGGCTGGGCCTCCCCAGGGCTCTTTGCGGGGCTGCTCGAGCGCTGCCCTTTGCCGTGCCTCAGTTTCCCCTTGGCCGAAATGGGGTCACTAGTGCTGCGGCCTGACCCCCTCGGTCTCTGCAGGCCAGGGTCGCCCTGGACGAACCCCAGCTCCGTCCCTCCCACGGGGATTTTGGGGCTCCCGGGGGTGCCAGGACCAGCCGACGCATCAGGGACTTGGAATGATTATGGTAAAACCTGCGGGACACCGAGGGCACGGCTATGATTTGTGCTGTCTAAATGTTAATCAGAATAATAATGCCTATTGAGACAGCTGTTTTAAAAGGCTGTGATGTCGGAGTAAAAATTCCAATAAAACTCTATTAGCCCTTCCTCGTTACACTAATGGTGCCTGCTGCTAAAAGCCCCCTGCTATAGACACCCGTATTAATGGGCTTATTACAGGAAATAAAATCCAAGGCTGAACATTACAGTGAAGCCTGATTAATTCAACAAGGTAATCTTTTTTTCTCTTTCCTCCCCWCTCTCCTCTTTTTTCCTCCTTTATTTAACGAATGCGCTCCTTGAAGTACCAACTTTTGAGCTTTGCTTGGAGTTGGGTGACAATTTTAAACTTATTTTGTTCAAAAAAGAGATTAATCTTCACATAGGCTTCCAGTTTAAACGGGAGGAAACGCTTCTTACAGGCATCCGCCAAAGCCCAGAAGAGAGGAGCGATGGGCAGGCCGGCAGCGAGGACGTAGCCGGGCCGGCGAGGGGAGACAACGCGTGTCCTGGCCATGGTGCTGCTTGGTGCCTCTCGGGCTGAGCCAGCCCTTGGCTTGGCCAAGCAGAGGCACGCGGTGACCTTGGCCAAGGCCAAGCTCCTGGGGGCGAGCAGCCGCCCCTCGCCGCTCTTTTCCTTCCTTCCTTCTCCTGATTTCTCCTCGTTTCCCCCCTGCCGAAAGGGCGCATCCAGGTGCTCCTAGCCCAAACGCGGCGCGACCCTGGCCCCGCGCGTGGTGGCCGTGGCCCTGCAGGGACCGTGCCGGGCGCGCGGCACTCGCGCGGGCCGGGTCGGCTCGCTCAGCCCCGCTCGCCCCAGCCTCAGCAAGCGCCGGGAGGAAGAAATCCGCTGACGGACACACCTCTGTTAATCGAGGCCATAAATAACGGCCATAAAACCCCTCTTCCCAGGCTTTTTGTGCTCGGCCAAACCCTGCCGATGGGCGAGGAGACGGCATCTGTTTTATGGGCGGCTGGAAGCCGGCGTTGCATTTTTCTGGCTCRCGTAACCCCGCAGGTACGCTCCTTCCTTTGCCTTTTTAACGGCCCTTTGATTCACGTCCCTCGGAGCCAAGTTTAATTACGGCTTCGGCTCCCGCGGCCCGAGGATGGAGAGGGGAGCGAGCTGCCCGCTGCGCACGGAGGGGTGGCAAAGCGCGAAGGGAGCGCGGGAGAGGAGGGATGGAGGGCAGGGGGGAAGGGGAAAGGGAAGGGGAAGGGGAAGGGAGGAAGGGGAAGGAGGAAGGAAGGAAACTGCCGTAGGAGCTGGCGCCCGCTCTGCTGGCGGCGCCGCGCTGCCCCGCGGGCGCCTGCCGGCTCCTCTTGAGGTCGGAGGCGAGCGAACGGCGGGACGGAGGCGGTGGCGGTGGGACGAGCGGCTGGAGCAGCCCCAGGGCCGCATCCCGCCTGCGGCTGATGTTTCCCGGAAAAACAGCCGTCATCCGCGGCCGTGCCGGCGGCGAASGGCGGCAGCGAGGGGACGGAAGCGGAGGAAAGAACGAGGAAGCAAGAAAGAAACCGGAGGAGGAGAAATCAATTTAGTTGCAATAAAGCCTCTCACTGCATTAACTGCTAATCCACAAACACACAGAGGGAGCCCGTGGAGTAGAGGYGTTTAATTAAGCTGTTTGCTCAGCGCCGGCTCGGCAGGCTCCGGCGCGGCGCGCCGGGTCCCCGGGGACCGTCCGCTCCYGGCTCCAGGTGGCGGAGCAGCCGCGGGCCCCGGCTCGGTCCGGCCATCCCGGGAATATCGGGATGCCGTTGGCACCGGGGCCCGCCGGGGCCCGCTCCCCTTTCTTCCTGCCCCCTTTTTGGCCCCCTCGTGGGGAAGGGGGGGGCCCGCGGGGCTGTAATTCTCCTCCTCTCGCGTTTGATCTGCCAGCGGGCTCGGCGGGGGGAAGACCCCGTCTCGGCAGGCTGCCYGCGAGATTAAAGGCAACCAGGGCCCAGCCAAAACATCCCCCCCACCACCACCACCCCGTCACCCCTTCCTCCATCCTCCCCGGTTTTCTTGGCAGAGGACGAAACAGGGAAACGAGCGCACTTCTTTCGAAGCCCTTCTTCTTTCAATATTGCGCTGGGCTTGGATTCCCTTCCGCACGCCTGATTGCTGGCGTCCCCCCTCCTCGCCCGGCCTAAGCTGTAACAGCTGAGGGCTYGGGATGAGCCTGGGGGGCTGCGAACCCCCGGGGGCGACGCCGGCCGGACCCGGTCCCGCCGCCGTGTCCTTGCCCCCGTCTTCGCCTTCGGCTGGGAAAAAGCCCCGGGGCGCYGATGCGCGGCCGGCCGGGGGGGCCGTCGTGTCCCAGGGACGYGACAGCCCGGGGGGCGTCGCGCCGTCGTTTCGGCTGCTCCGAGCCGGGCTCCAAGGAACCCCTCTGAGCTGCTCCGACGGCACTGCCCTGGCAGCRGCAAATGACTCAGGCTCAGCCAAAGGTGGTGGGTTTTCTCCAAATTTTTTCACCCCCCCCCCCAAAACCAAGGAGAAGAGAAATAACTGGGCAATACTAGGCAATATTTTAAAGCCGAAGGCCATGTTTTTGCCAGAGAGCGGTGAGGTCTAATGCAAGGTYTGAAAGATCCTTGGCCGTGTCCTGCGCCCTGGCGGTGCAAGGCCTGGCCCAGGATGGAGAGCGTGGGAAAGAGCTCAGCTATCCCAGGGAGCTTCTCAAAATTTGGGAATCTCGTCCTGCCCCGAGCTGGGATGAAAGCTGCGCTTGGGAACGTGGCAGAGAACGGCCCAGCTCCTGCTCGCTCTTGTGGTTTCGGCAGACTGTTTCACTTTAACGTTTTCCAGATATTTTCTTTTGATTTCACCCTTTTCTGTTTGATTTTGTTTTTGAAGATGATAACGATCTTCCATTTCCAAATGAAAAGTCATTTGGCACCCATAGGAGGAAAAGAAAGGATTTACTTTTCATTTAAAGCTCTTGAAACAGAATAGTTAAACTATTGCATATCCCCCACGACCACCACTGTTTTGGGGAAAAGTAATTCTTCTGAAGTGACCTTTTCTTAGYATGCAGCTTGATGAAGTGGCGTTTTTCTGAGGGAAAAGCATTTCTGTGCAGGCATCTGGCCGATCCCAAAGCGAAGGGCCCTGGCAGCAGGGACGGCTGGCGGAGGCGGGAGCCTCATTTGGGGTTTCTCCCGCGGCTTCAGGAGGGTGTTCGGGGTGGGGCGTCCCGGGAGTCGCGCCCTCGGGGGCAGCTCCCCGCTCTTTAATCGCATCCGGGAATCCTCATTTACCGCCTTCCCGGGCGTTTCGGACGCCGTGCTGACCCGCTGTTGCGCCGGTTTATTAATCAGGATGTCAGGCGGGGGCAGATCAAGCGGCTTACGAGGGGCTAAGTGCATTAGAGCCATGCTATTATCTCTCTGCACCAAATTGGTAATCTCCACAAAAAATTAGAGCGAGCTCGTCTGACAAGCCCTATTCTCCATATGACCCCGCGAGCAGAGCCCTAATTATTTTACCTTTCTTTACCCCTTCGTTARTCCTATCCTCCACCAGCCCTTCCGTTATTTTGCCTGCGACCGATGCTGGTAACGAGAAGGGCCGGCTCCACGCCTGCTTTTAAAAATCCTGGCRCCTGCAGGCTCCCGAGGGCGAACGTGTCTCCTTGTGTTGCTTTGCCCATCTAGCAGGTAGGCGGCTGCTTTTGGAGGGTCCTGCATGCTTTTTCGGGGCGACGTTGTCCCCCCATACTCAGCAGGTGGTGGTGGTGTATAACCGATTCCTCCCAGGCTTTTCTTATCGGAGGATTTTAATGTTTTATTCTGCTGCAGATTGGTCTTATCCATTGCTCAGGCTTTTGGTGGGGGCCCAGCCYTTCATCAGACCTTTCTTTTAATGTTTCCCAAGCTAGACGTGGGGATGGCTGATGCCTTTCACTTCCCTTCTTGCGCTCTCTGGTCTGTGCCTCTTCTAGACAGCGGCAATCATCTGGAGGAAAACAGGCAAAACCTCTTATCACTCCCGCGAGCYGAGCTGATGCAGCCTTTACATTCTTTGATTGCATTTAATACCTTTCATTTCACATCTTTCAACACTTACAATAGGACCATATATATATATATCTATATCTATAATAATACCTGTTTTGAAGGCAGAAGCCAAGGTAAGGGTGTCTGGAGGGAGAGGGCGCTGAGGGAACGAGCGGGTGGATGCTGGATGTGGGACACCATGCATCTGCAAGCCCTGGTGCAGCTGGGGCTTGCTGCCAGGGGACCAGCTGGCCCGCACCTGGGGTTGGCCTGGCTCGGATGATGCCCTTTGGTGGACCACCCTGCCCAGGGAAGCTGCGGCTGCTCCTGGCTGCCCTTGTCTGAGGGGTTGGCGGCTCTTTGGCCTGGCCAAGGGACGTGGACTCTTCTGCCAAATGCTGGCTGGTGCCTGTTCTGGGGGCTTCTTGCTCTGGGTAATATGGACTTGAGCTTCAGCAAAAACGTGGCTTTGCAGGATGCCGGTCCAACCCACCRGGATGGGCTCGCAGTGTCCCCTGGTCTTCGCTGATCTGATGTTTGGGAACACGGATACAGACTGTGAAGGGCAAGGATGTAGCAAGAGAGAGAGYGATGAGGAGGGTGTAGAAATACGTTGCCCTGAAAAGCGTCTGTATCTCCCCCGAGCTTTGAATCACTAGAAAGCCTCATCACCTCGGGCTGAGCCGCCCCCCCCCGGCTGGAGGTGGCATGGGGCAGTTCGGCTGCTCCCAGGGAGCGATCTGCTCTGGGGAGGTGGCAACGGGCTGCATCCACCGGGCTGAGGGACATGGCAGGGCATGGGAGGGTGACAGCAGAAACCAGCTTTGCGAGCCGCTGATAATGCTTTGGGATGCCCCCCTCCATGCAGAAGCACCGCCCAGGGGATTTAATCCAGGAGCCACCCGCCTCTCCTAGAGAAGCCAGAGAAATCCCCAAATTCAGCATCCAGAGGGTCGGCTCTGCTGCCAGTGCTTTGCATGGGGAATAACTGCTTCCTCYGCTTTTTACTCCTTGTGAGCTGCGTTTACATCCAGGTGTTTAACTCTGACCTTGGATCAATTTCTTGTTTAAAGTTATCCRTTTTCCATGACAAGTGCCTCCGAGATGATGAAAAATTGATATCGTGTAACAGCAGAGAAGTGTCTTTGGATCCACAGCCAATCTCTCCTGCGGCRTGGAAATAAAATGCTCTGAACACTGCAGAATTTCTGAACAAATCCAATTTAGTATAGCTATATATATATGTATGGGTGTGTATATGTGCGTAGCTTTATACATATGTGTATTAATATTCTCCCCCCATTTCATTGCAGCATCTGGCTAGCAGAAATACACCTCCTAACGCCGGAGGCTAACGGGAGATGTTTTTATTTGTCCTTGTTATAAAATAGATATCCCCATATTAACTTTGCAGGACATTATATTGATGTAATGCAGTAAACTTTATGGCAGATTTCACAACCCTGTTAAGTGTATCTTCTTAGACTGTAATATCAGCCCAAGAAGACAGGTGAAACGCTGCCTGCCCATGCCAACAGCGCGAGCCTGGGGGTTCAGAAGAGGGGTGACTCGGGTAGTGCTGGATGCTCCCCCTGTGCCAGGGAGAGGGTTTTGCTCCTCATCTCTCAGCGGCTCCCAAAGTCTCCAGGAGTCGCATCCTTTGGTGGAGAAAGCCTCCAGGTCTTGGGGCTTCCCCGGTGCTCAGAGCACCTTTTCCATGCATTGCGAAAGCTTATTTCTAGCAGCATGGCCATTTTGGGGGACACCTCCTTGCCCGCCTCAGCYCTGAGTGCCAGGGGCAATGGCATCKCTCGGGTTTCTGGTCGTCCACTCGGGCGGCTGTTCGCTCTCCTGTCCCTCCTCCTGCCAAGCTCCCAGTAAATCGAACGTAATGCACACTGTGTCCGCTGGTCACAGATAACTGCGTAGCTTAAATCCTGCTTAAATTCCCTAGGCTTATCTGTTAAATGGGATCTCGGTTATAAATAGAGTGCTGTGGACGCAGAGCTCTATTTGGGCAGCAGCTTGTTTGGCAAGGAGTTTTATAGAAGTTAGAGCAAATTGCTGGAGAGAAGCTGAGAGATAATAACAGGGAAAATGATATTAAACTGGCTTCTCTATTTGCCCCTCATCCTTGTCAATCCATTTGGAGGAGCACAGCTTTCAGGCAAACAAGATGGGGTGAAAGTAGGTCTCTGCATCTCTTTAGCTGACAGAGGTGACCTGCGGCCCACACTGGTCACCTGGGTGAAATCATACCAGCTCCAAACTGTGCCTGGAGAGACCAGATTAAAATCCCATTGCTCTGGTGGCACTTGGACCTGCAGCAAGGACCCAGCTTGGCAATAAGTTAGCAAGGCTGGGTCTGCAATGGTCTGTAGGGTTAGGGAAAGGCTCTGGGAGATGAGTCCTGGATCTGCAAAAGGCAACCAGCTGGAGGGGCTTTGCAGGTCCATAGGTACATGTGAGAGAAAAGCCTTGTTGGATGCTCTGGCTCTCAAGGGTTGCACAGACACTCAGATAACATTAAAGGAAAAAAAAAACTCATTTACTGGGATCTTGGAATAGGACAACACTTGCATGGAGAATAAGATCTCCTGGATAGGACAGTCAGTCACTGTCAGGTGGTGAGAGGAGCCTTCATTGCAAGGGTCCTTACTGTGGCATCTTCAGCTGGATTAGGAGAGGCTGAGAAACACTGTTTTACTCAGTTCTTACAGTCTGGCTGGCCATGGTCCTACGTGACAGCACCAGCACATGCGTAATTCATTGTTGTTGACGTACCTTAACTATACACAAAACATTCTTATGTACCTTAACTACATATTAAAGACTSTCCTACRTGACCATTTCTGCAGGAGCAATTCCTACTGACTATCTACCATGTCTTATCCCCATGCAGTGCAGCAGGGACACTTAGGAACACTGAACCCAGGATGGCAGCCAGTGTTTTGGCACACAGGTTGGACTGGACACCACAGGAGCTGCCTTGGAGGAATTTTTAGGACCATCTGAGATCCCCACCTGGAGGAATCTCGTAATAATCAGTCAGATACTCCATCGGGAAGGTGCTGAGTTGGGTGTTTGAACATGCTGCTGGTTGTATGGTGTTTCCCCATCCCTTCGTTTGCACTTCAGCTGCCTGACATCGGCTGAGACTCTACTGCACCCCGTGGGTTGCAACGGGGCTGTGTTGTGTCTCTTCTCCCTAGTGCTGGTGGAGACATCTACAAACTGGTAGTTAGGCAGGGCTGTTCCAGGGCTTGGGCACACAGGTGGCTCTGGGGATGTGTGCCCCATCCTGCTGTCACGTCCGACAGGGACCCCCATTGCAATCCTTTTTTTTCTTTTCTTTCCCTTGTTTTCACCTTGGCGACAAGACCCTGAAAGGAACAAGGCATTTTTTTCCTGGAGATGTGGAGCTTTTGGGGCGCTGGAGGGAAGGGACATCTGAACAGAGGTTGCTGTGGCTGGAGGTTGGCCATGAGCCACTTCCCCTTTGGGCAGCGCTCGGTCTGGGGCTCGGTTGCCAAATAAGCCCAGGCTGCGGACTATTTTTCCCCAAAGCCTTTGGGGGTGGGTGGGAGAGGGGACCTTGGAGGCGCCCACTGGAAGTCCAAGTTGGGGCAAGCTCTGGCAGCGATCACCTTGGCCACCAGCTTGTCCCTGGGACATGGTGTGGCACAAATGGGAATTGTGAGTGGCTGTTTGACAGAGGGCAATTCGGGTAAAACAGCGTCAGGAGTGTCAAAGTAGATTTGTTTTTAGTGTGGAAAACACCTCCACTGGGAGTACAGAGGAGACTTAGGAGTTGTTACTTTTGGACGAGAGAGACATTGAATTAGATTTGCAAACAAACAGGACCTGGCAAAGCTGACAGCTTTTGCTCTGCTTGCTTTGCTTCCTTTCTGTAGTGTTGTGTCTTTTTTTCCTTCTCTAATTTCTTTTTCTTTTAATTTATGGAAATGTTCTGGATCTCAATTCACTTTCTTAGCTATTTCTTATTGCTTTGGCTGAAACATTAAATCCCAGGTACAATTAGGATCATAGCGTGAATAAAAATAGCCTGTGGAAAACCAAACCAACAAAGAGGTGCAAATGAGCTGCAGTGTTTCTGATGCTCGATTTTGGCAGCAGCAGTTAGGTGACTCCCTTGAGCTGTCCCAAGGGACAGGAGGATGGCGTGAAGGGCTGCTGCCAATCACTGCGTGATGGGGTGGCCAAAATGAATTGGTTCCTCTTCTATCCTATCTTGTGGTCCTTAATGAGCTGGGCCTCTGCTGAAGTTGGTCTCCTTATCTGGTGGGCAAGATAAGGCAAAATCTTCTTGCCAGGGGGTGAGACCAGAATTTTTTCCTGCAGTTCAGAAAGTGCCAAGAGGAAGCTTTGCCTTGGGAAATCTCCGTGGAGAACTATAGGACCATGGAAAACTGGCTGTCAAGTGACCTTCCAGGTGGACCACGCCTTGCCACAAATGAGCATGGGGAAATTGAGACCCAGGGCAACGATGTGGCATCGGYAGATGAGGGAAGACATGGAGCAGCACCCTGCATTCCCAAGCATCAGCCATTTTCTCTCCGTGGAGATTAWTTATGCAGTCAATAACTTGCATTACCCCCACCCCCTTCATCAGCCTGAAATTACCATTTGAAAAACAGAACAGGAAACGAAATCTTCAAGAAGCTGCTCGGGCTGTTGTCTGAGGCTAGTTTTCTAAAATAATCAAAGAAACAGATGTTTCTTTTTGATACTGGAAGGGCTGCGGGGCTGGATCCTGCTCTTGCTCGCAGCGCTGCGAAGCGGAGCGAAGCGCYGGTCCTGCTGACGGAGCGAAGCGCTCCCATTCCCGCGGCCCGGCGGCGCGCGGAGCGCGTCCCCCGAAGGGTAGAGGAAGGCGTCTGCCCCTCTCGGTCACTCCTCGCTGTTAATGAGATTAGCAACAGATGCGTTTGCCGCCTGCCTGCTGCGATGCTGCTCCGGGAATATTCCTCCTTCCCGATTCCTGCCTCGTCTGCCTCGAAACGGGGCCTGCTGGTGCCTTGATAGCTGGACGGAAAGGCTGCTCTAGCTCCGCTGCAGCCTCCATATGTGGCTTTGGCTCAGCTTCCGATTAAACGGCGCTTGCCAGGATCCTCCCTGGCTGCCTAGAGGCCCGTGGCAGCCGGCGTCATGGATTTCCTGAGGAAAACTGATTCCCACTGGGATCCCACAGCTCCACTCAGCCTTACCCCTCTCTCAACCTTGGCTGCTGTATGGCAGCCTCCTGCAGCACTCCATGCTCGRGGAATGCTTTGGAGGATGCCGTTCAGCAACAGACAGAAGCTGCTGGCACATGCCGTGACCCTTTTTGCATTTCAGCTGCAAGGGAGCCCACGAGTAATATTTGCCTGGCCAATGACCTTAAAGCAGGAGGCAAAAGGCTTGTGTTCAGAGGAAACCATCTGCATGGACGCAGGCTGCTTTCAGGGTCTGATTCTGCTGTCTCTGAGCACTGTTCGGTGTTAAACTGGATTTGGCTCCTGRCAAATGGGCTGACAAAGCTGGAGCTTGAGCAGTGTGGAGAGCTCAGCCCTTAGAGCATGAGCACGAGCTTGTTACTGCCCTCCACAGAGAAGCATCTGGTTATGTTGTGTTCAGCACCCTGCATCTTCGAGAAGCAGCATCTTGGGGGTAACTATAGAGTTTCAACCATGAAGTTTAGCCTCTAATCTGGGAGAGAAGAACCCTAATTTGGGAGACGTGCGCATGTCCTTGAACCCTGAACCTACTCGCACTGCAAATGGTGCTCCCTGGCCCTCCAGCGCCAAAGACACCCTAATGAAGCAGGCATAACTTCATGAAGATGCCAGGTACTTTTCAGTAAACGCTTTGTACTCTCTGATCAATACCTGAACCTCATGCTGCTCCACATCAGGGCTGAGATATGGGGACCACGGCTGATGAGGCGCAGAAGGAATCCCCGGGCTCAATCACAGGCRTCCAACATGTCAGACCCTCTTCAACCATCCAAATACAAAAGCAAGAATCTAACCTGTCTGCTTGGCTGTGCTGAAATAATAGCTCATTCAGGACGTGAAATTTAAGCCTAAAAGCTAACATTTGTGGTGTGCATTTATAATAGCTGGCCCAGAGAACCTACTCATACTGCATTTAATTTCCTTCATAGGCTCCTTTGATCCAGGCGCTATTGCACAGGCAAAATTGGCACAGATTTCACTGCAGACATCACCAGCCACGCTGCTGTGAGCTGCCCAGCATCGAAGCTGAGAGCAGCCACGTTATAACTCATTCTAGTGGGGCATTCAGGCTGGCCATGCCGGACAGCTCTTCTGCTTCAGCTTGTCGTAACGAGCTTGTTACCTCCAGAACTGGGAGGATTTCCCTCCTCGCTGGGCAGGATGTGGCGAAGCTGAGGCATTTGCCAGGAGCTTGCAGCCCAGTGCAATTACTGTGTGTTGAGTGACGTGTGGACAGGCAGGGAGCTCTGGGTTGGCTGGCATAGACACCTGCAGGGGTATTTTATGGAGGCTGTTGGATGCCGGAARGTGCTGAGAAAGCACCGTGCTGTGCTTATACGCACCAGCAGATTCAGCCCCAGGAGTCCAGCCCAGATGTGAGAGTACCAGTTTGAGCCCCTTTGCCTCCAGCCAGCAGCCTCTGAAATCTCTGGTCTGACCATGGGCCACCAGTTCATTTCCCTCCATGTCTTCCCAATGGACCCTTCATACTTGTTGTGAGAGCAGCCAAGTAGTACCGAGCAGAAGTACATGTTGCACTGAGAAAATGCAGCACAGTACCACTATCTACTGTGATTTCCTTGTTGCTTTTGGGGCACCTCTTCCCATCCTGCCCAGGCAGATCCTCTGGACATGAGCCATTCCAGGTGCAGTAGGGCTCTTTTGGACATAACAGAGCCAAGYTGAACCAGAGAGCCAGAGAGGAGAAAAGAGAAGTCTCACGTCTGTGCTTCTTCAGCAGCCGACAGCACATTCCTAGAAAATCCTTTTCCTTCTTACAAATAATGTCCCAACCTACCACAACCTCTGGGCTAGCTGGAGCATTTGCCTCGATCTGTAGCACATTTTAGAAATCTTGACAATTTGCGTCTCAGGGAGTCCGAACTAGACGTGCTTCATTTTCTGTCTGTTACCTTTTGATAGAGATTTATTCCATGAGTTCATGKTCATCTAGTCATTTTCTGACCCCAGACACAAAATCCTGTGGCAGAGTTCCACAGCTAAACCAGCTTGAAGGAACATTTTTGGTCATGTCACCTGACAAGTTCACATGATGACCTCTCCGTCTTGTATTAAGAGGCAGTGAAGAATATGTTTACTTCCTCCATGCCTTCTCTTTGTATTTATAGATTTTTTTCCCCTCTGGCCTCACATGATCTCTTCTCCAGACTGTGGAGTGCCAGTCTCCTCAGTCATYTCTGATACAGGAGCCAACCCAGGCTTTGGGTCATATCCATTTGATCTTTTCTGAGCTGGCCAAGCAGAAGCATGCACTCTGTTCAAGGTGTGTGGATTTACACCGTGGCATGGTGATGTTTGCTACTTTGCTCTTATTTCCTAACAGCTGCCACTGTATTTGTGCTGCTCCCTGTTGCAGTTCAAGAGCTCTSTGCTGAGCAGCAGCATCTGGCCCATAAGCCTGACAGTGCTCAGGTCAGTTTATTTCCATTGTACTCATCAACACTGTGTTTCATTTTTCATGTCATTGCTGAGCAGTTTTGCAAGATCCTCCGAGAGATTTCAAAATCAGCTCTCTTTCTGTTCACCCTAAACCTGTGATATTGGCAGATGTCCCTTTTCAGTTCACCTCCTTCTCTGGCTCATTTAWGAACAGACCAAATAACCTGGGTCCTCCCATAGCTTCTTTGCAGGGCTCTGCTCCTCCATTAAAAAAATCAGCCCTGTGTCCTGGCCTCTTTTCCTGTTTCTAACCAGGAGGAAAACCTTCCCTGCTCTTTGGCTATTACCTCAGTTCCTTTAATGGTCATTTTGCTACATGTCTTTGGGTTCATTTTGAGATGAGCCATAAAGAAAGCTTCCAGGATGGAAAACTTTCCAAACCTGCTTGCAGTGTATTTGGTTGAAGGTGGTCCTCTATATGGTCCTACTGTGGCATTGTCTTCATCTGATCATCTCTTGGTCCTGCAGACTCCTGTTGCTCAAGGAAGAACCATTCATTTTTATGCCTTTGGCRAAATGATTTTCCAAATTATTTTCTGACCATCTTATTGTGTTTTTACATTTACTCTACTAGAGCCTGTGTTCTTTAATTCCTCATTTGGGCATGCCTTCAACTTGTGAAGATTGTCTCTGTTGCTTCACAGTCCCCCTGGCCCTGCAGTTTAATCATGCTGGACTTCCAAATGTCTTTTTTASGTGAGGAGGAATGTTTTTGTGTTAAGTGTCTGAAAGGGCATCTTTAAACAGTCCTCATGCTGACTGCACACGTTTCATCTTGTTGGTGCTTTACCTCATTTAGATCCTTTTTAATGAGTATCTTTGTTGTGATGTTCTCCTCCCTTTCTCAAGTAAACACTAGAGGAGTTTGACTTGAGCCCTCCCTGCATGTATGTGATGGTCACGTTACTGGTRCTTCTTGGGTAGCATTAGTTCAGAGGAGATAGTAAAGTGTTACTGCTTTTCCATACTGCTTAGGGACCAACTGCTCTGTGTAAAATCCTCTGTGGTGCCAAAAGCCTCATCTCAGCATCCCACAGGGAAATGTATGCTAATTTGGTTTCATAAAGCCCCAGAATCTCTGTTGGGAAAGCTCGCTGGAGATGACCTTCAAGCTTGAAGTCAGCAGCAGTGTTGTCCTCATTACTTCCCACTGTTCCTCCTTTCCCAAGAGAGGTCTCTTGCTCTCCTTTCTGATCGAGCAGTCCTGAACATTGGCTGTTTCCACACCAAAACACAGCACAATAAACACATCTGCCTGCCTTGCTGCGCCTGGTCTGTCAGAAGAAGGATGTATTCAGCTGGATCCATGAGATCATCTTCCACAGTCATTTTGGGGAGAAATGGCTCTCCAGCTGGCAAAAGTGGATAAGCTGCGGGGGGAGGAAATATCCATCAGACCTTCTTTTAATTTTCTTACTATCAAACTTTGCTTGTGCAAGAGCTGAGATGTCCTCTCAATCAGTAGCTTTGCAGCTCTCAACTCCAGCAGCCCATGCTTGTGCCTCTTCTTCTCCTCTGAGTGGTCTCCCCGAAACAGCCATGCTGTGCCAGGAGTTGTCTCCCCACACTGATGTGTTACGTTAGGATTGTAGCAGACCCACAGCTCAAAGGGAAGATGTTTCCATGGCAAGCTGCAGCACAGCTGACAGCATTTATCAGACTGGTCTGTAGGTCAGAGCTAGCTTGCTCTGTGGGGATTTTTTGCATGTTGTCTGTCCTCATGGCTTCTTTGGAGCCCAAACCAAGTGTGAGAAGTTCTAGCAAGTGGAGATGGGATGGAAGCCTTCCAAGGACTGGGTCCGGCCCTACTGTGGCTCCCTTTTGATCTAGATGTCTTTCTTACCTCTACCCCATCAGGCAAAGACATCAAGCACCCAAATCAGGCAGGAGGAAGGCCAGTGGGAAGAGCTCCAAGCCCGGCAGCTCACGAGTTTCCTCTGTCCTGTTGCAAAGCTGAGCTGATGCCGAGCCGGGGAGCCTTCACGCTGGAGTCTGCCAGATGAGCAGGGGTCCTTTAGTATTATTTAAACATCTGGAGAAGCTGGCAAGGAGCCTGCTTCATTATCCCTGGTGCTCATGGATGCTTTCAGGAGTCCTCCCCTTCCTGTTCCTCCTCTCACTGCTTTCGCTTTTCAACATGTCACCATTTGCACATCCAGGAGAGGCCTTCCTTTCCTGGTCCTGGTGGGGAAACCACCCCTCTGAGCTGGTGGGCTCCCCTAGTCCTCAAACACACTGCTGGCAGCATGAGATAGTGGGGAGGGCAAGAAGGGGCAGCAAAGGGAGGCTGAGGACATCACACTTCTTGTGGGGTGCCCTGCTCTGTTTTCCAGAGCTGTACTCTGGGGAGCCCCAGAGTACCTGTCTTTGGCCAGCACTGCAAAGTGCAGGGTTTGCAATGCTTTTTCCCTGGTGTGGAGGACAGTAAGGGCAGCTGGGTGAAAGATCTTCTTCCAGCACATTCCAGGGTCAGAAGGCAGCTGGGGTGCTTTTCTAGCCTGGCATCACCAGGCTGCATCCCAAACCAGGGCAAACAGCTCCCACTCAGGCAAGGCCTCTGCCTACCTTGTCCTTTGCTGGAGCCACATCTACCTGCAACTGACTGGGCAAGGAGGTCCTTGCTCCCCTCATTGACTACTTGGTGGCTGGGTCCTGCAAAGGGTGCTTGTAGCCTGGAGCCCTTTAGCACTGTCTCCAGGCCCCAGAACTTGGCTTCACAGCCAGGCTTCTCAGTCCCYCAAAGAGATGGTGGCAATATCCCTAACCCTGAGGCAGGTACGAAGAGGTCCCCAAGATTCACAGAATCAATCATTCCTCCAAGGATGGTGTATTTCCAATGACATGCTAAATGTTTTTCAATGATAGATTTTGTGGGGGTCTTTGGGGGTTAAAGAATGATTTTCTGCTGGAAAAGACTAAGATTTCTCRACCATTTCATCCAGATAACTCCAGTTATCTGTGGAGGGGGTCTAGCAGGGGAGCTTCCCTGGGAACTCCTGCCTGGGTGGTTGCTGTGTCTGGTCTGAGAGCTGTGTGGTCCATGCAGATGCCAGTGTGAAACAACCCCGCAGGCACTGGCTGAGCCCTGGCAGCTCAGCACCATGCTCCTGTCACTGTACATGAGACAYAAAAGGGAGTTCAGGTAACTCCCAGACCTGTTTTTGGTGCTTCCAGCTTGGATGCTCACTTGGAGATGCTGGATAGCTGTGTTCCTCCCTGTATTGCTATTGCCATTAACAAAAATAGGGAAGGCCAATACCTTGATATTGCAATTGTAACTCAGAGAGTACGTACAGAGGCATGAATAGCACAGCAAAAATACATTTACTGACTGGATCACTCCTAATATTTAAATGATACTGGTAGGATATGAGAAAGAGTTAGTTTAGAGCTAATATATGGGAGTCACAATGAGATCATTAACAGGTGAAGGTGATGGCCACATTCCCTTCCTATTGATGTTTGGCTAATTTGCCACTGGCTGTCTTGTTAAATGGTTRTGAGTTACATGGTGATACAAGTCAGAACATGTTAACAGGGTGCAATTATGCATAGCTKGTGCTAGTGACCTTTATTGCTCCATGGGGTGACTGTCCCTGTGTCGTGTGTTTTCCCAGCTCTTGGCTGCCTCCATTATTCAGCTGCTGCAATGGCCCTGACAGGGTTCTCCAGGGGCCTTGACTCAGCAGGAAGGGAAGGCAGAGAGCTGGGCTTGGCCCCGGGCCTGGGCATCCTCCTGGATCCCTGTGTCCAGCCTGGCAAGACCGTTGTCCCATCCTCTGCTTCATTTGACCAGGAACCATAGGTCTGGGGAAAGGAAATATCGTAGGAAGTAGAAGGAGATGGCGGGGGATGTGATCATCAGCATGGCAGGGACCAGGAGGCCAGGAAAAATTCACTGGTCCTGTCTGGTAGAAGAAACTGGCTTTTGCAGTCCAAGAAGAAGCCTAATGAGGAATAAGCAAGTCTACAGTGGATGGTGGAAAAGAAGGTCTGGATACCACCAAGCTGGGACTGGAGAATGGAGAGCATAGAGGAGGGGAAACCTTTGCAATGGCACAAAGGAAGTCTTTGGGATGGAGCTGACAGGGCAGGGAAGTTGTCAGCTCCCTCCTGGCCCTGAGGGACTCTTGGGGGCATCACTTCTGTCCTAGAGAGGGCATGGTCAAGAGACCTCAAGAGAGCCTTTGAAAACTTGGGATATTTTGTGCTTCTACCTGGATATTACAACCTCTCTACACCAGGAGAGGTGAAGTCTTGGTTTGGGCTGGGACCAAGCTGGTTCTTTTGCTACTGCTTTATTTGGGCATGGAGAGGAAATGAAGGGAGGGAAGTAAGTGGGGCTCAGTTAGCGTCTGTGCAGGCTTTAAGGCAGGTAGATGCAGACTTGTCCATAGAGGAAGCCCTGTGGCTAGGTCAATGCACTGCCGGACTTCAGCCAGCTCACCCTGCAGGGAGATGGAGCTAATTASCTCAAGCCCAGCATGATGCTGATGGTACTTTTGGATGACAGTGCCTGAGTTATTAAAGGACAGACAGCTAAGTAACCTGTTAAATGCTCTTACAAATCTAACAAGATAACTAGACACCTGGGAAGCTGAACAAATAGTTGTATTTCCACCTGGAGAAGGTGTGTGACCTCTGCAAACATCACACTGGTCACTAGGAGACTTCAGGGCAGTGTGGGAGGAACCACTGGGGGCCACAAAACGGAAATGGAAAATTTTACAAAGCAGCTTGTCTTCAGCAATTTGTTTATTTTCTTCCTGGCTCAAACAAGAACCTGCAGAGACAGCATGAAAATGAAATATGACTGAGAGGAATACCCCATCTCAGCTCTCCTGCATCTCTTACTGCTCCCTCTGGTCCCTGCCACTTGTCTGCAGAAGCCCAAGACAAAGCTCTATTGAGCCACTGGATCTGATTTAATTTTTTCATATACCTGAATGGCAGCAGTAACTGAAGTGCTGCTTTGAACAGGAGAGGACATCGCTAGCCAGTTGGCAGACCTAGTCCTTGCAAGACACACACAACGCCTGGCGTGGGCTGCTGAGCGACCAGGCAGCATTTCACAGTTTCTATGCAGGATGTGATACAGCTAATAGGGGCAGGAAAGGGGGCTCAGGTTAAACCCACCTTGATAACACACTCATATAGCAGTCATATTCCCCAGATATCTCCTCAACACCCTTAGAAACAGGGCTTTGTTCAGAGCTCAGCCCCTAAAACAGCCTGACTGCGTGAGCGTTCCCTGGCTCACTGAAGTGTGGCAATCTGTACCTCCTCTCTTACAACTAACATCTCCCCTACAACCAGTCTGTGCCCCCAGCTCCTTTTTGGAGAGAATCTCTCTGCCATCCCACCACTATATTGATGGGACTTGGGCTCCAKACAGAACTGTAGGATCAAAACTGGCTAGGAAATGAACCTTCTCAATTGGCTGGCTTGGGACCTCCTGGGCTTTGATAYGGCTTTGAGATGCTTAGCTGCTGGTAAGTCCTGGAGAGCTATTTGTCTCCCTGGAGGTGACGGTGTTGGGGGGGATGAGAGACAACCCACGACTTTAAAGAGGGGACTGGGCCCACTAAGTCCTGAAGCAAATCGATGGAAGAGCATGGTCTCAGTTCTGTTGACAGGATGATGAATTGTCCTTCCTTTGTAGCCTGCAGTGCAGGGATATGGTGGACACTTCCCCACCAGCTTTGGCACAGGATGGTAAAATGGGGAAGGCAGCATCTCCAAGGACACTCAGATCCTTAAGGGACCTTGCTCTTATGAAAGCCCTAGGCTGTGGACGGCCAATGCACTAACTGGGGGAGTTTGGCTGGAGATGCAAGGCAAGGCTGTGCTGAGATCTCAGAGGTGAGGCTGAAGATGATGTTACTCTCCACTGTGCTTCATTAGAGGCTGTTATCTTCCAGATCTGCTGGAGGAAAGCTTGGTAGAGGAACAACCCTACTTTTCAGGGTATGCTCTGTCAAACCCTGGACTCAGTGGACCTTGCCTGGTGCAGTTGAGGAAGCAAGAATATAGTTCCTTCCTCAACTCTGCTGAGGGTCCCCAAACTGTTGGGATGTGGGAAGAAGCATTTTGAGCTTTTGCATCTGTTAGCATAATGCAAGTCCATCCGTGGCTATGGGCTTACTGTCATGTTCAACAAACCAACTGAGCTGTGGTCTTCAGGCCCCTCCCTCTCCAGGGTGTCCCATCCATATCTATCTGGGCTTCTGCTGGGTGGTACTGCCCAGTGGTYCATGCACAGCAGGGATGTCCAAATGAAGTGTGCATCTGCTCCCAAGCCAACATTGCTCGAGCCTGGTATGGAAATAGCCCCACTACTGACTTCAGTGGCAGCAGACTGAGCTGCAAACTGAGCTGCCTTGGGAGCACACATATTTCTTGTTCTGCTAGCCTTGCCAATGAAGTCCTGGCTGTGGGACCTGTTTCCAACTCTCTAGTGCTGTCCATGGGGGGGGGGGGGGGGAAGCTCAGATTATTAGAGCGAGGATGATGCATGGATTGAGATGAGACGGGCAAGGAGACTGGTRGTGGGACTGAACAGAGCATTTGGGAGCTGAACTGTGACAAAATACCCTGAAGGGTAGCGTCAGCTTGTACRTTCTCCTCCCTGTTCCTTGGGAGCAGAGGGAGCCTTCGGTTCCACATTTCTGTGGTTTCTTTGCTCATTATAGGAAAAATGAAGGGTGAAGACAGGTCAATGAATCATTACTATTTGGTTTGGCTGCACCACCACACCATGTTCAGGAACGGTTGATTCTTTTTCTTCTTGCAAKTTGTTCTCTCTTCCCCCGCTCCTTCGGGTTTTGGGGTTATTCTGTGCTTTTTTTCCCTAGATTATCGTGAATTATTGCAAGATGGTAAAACAACAGAATTCCTCCTTTCCTTGGGTTGGCTTCTCTTGCAGCAGATGTCAAATAAAAGAGTTCGGCTTTTGGACAGCTCATCCCAAAAGGGGGTTGGTGCATCCTGGATCCTTCCTCCATTTCATGCTGAGACATTGCAGGGAGCCATTGGCACAATCTTCAGGCCCACAACAGCATTTTCCAGTGGGAAAAAGAAACAAAGTAAAAAGGAACAGAATTCTTCTATCTATTTCTTAATTATGTATTTTTATGGATTGTTGCTGGAACATCTGTTCTGCATTTGCGCAAGATATRTTAATATCTGTAGAGTTGTTTCCTTTGCTGTTGGGACGCTGAGGTTGTTTGGTGACAACGGTGTGCACACAGCCACACATGTAACTGCTCACGCACCTCTCTCCAGGTGTGGACATGACTGAGGTTGTATCAGCAGGATGCTCCATGGGACTACTGTGCTCTTGTGCACCACAGGCTGCACAAAAGCAGGGCCTGCTCCATTCCCGTTCCACTGCTGCCCGTCAGGGACAGCCGTGGCACAGCAGGCGTGCTTCTGCTCCGTGGCGGGGGGCTGTCTGCGGCTCTTCAGGCTGCCACGTTTCATTCTCTGCTTCCATATACTTTTGGCRCACACATGCTCAGCTTCAAGCTTTAGCACGTGGTGGGTATACATGCCTGGTGCCATGCTGTACAATGGTGTTCACAAATCCAGCTCCCTCTGCTGTTACACCCTCAGGCGAGGAGGGGAGGTAGATCTCCCGTGGTTGTGATGACAGGGGCCTTGGAGGRGCAGCGGGCAATTTTCCTGTCTGAATCTGTACTGAGTTATAATTTTTCCTAATTCCTCRCTTGCTGTGATACAGGGGCTAGGAACTAGAGCTTCCTCTTGCATGTTGCTGCTTGATTACGTGGTGTCAGAAGAGCTTTCAAAAAGTTATACCGTGTAGGTTGCACGGTCTGAAAGGGGACTGGCAAGAGAGACAAGCTCAGCAGTTACAACCTTAGAAGGTCTCCCAGCAGTGAGTGATGCTGATGAGGCTAAGAAGCAGAGATCCTGCTCCTTGGTATAGCCCCAAACTCTCAGAAGTCAAAAACCACTTTTAGGAACAGCTGGATGGGAAAAGGCAAAGCTCACATGTCAATCCAAATGTGGATGTCATCCTGATGATGTTGTTACTTGGTAAGGCCTGTTTCCTCTTCCTCTGTCCCCTGGGGGTGGGTAGGGATGATGAACGGATTTGGAACAGATCAACATATGGATGGACGTCAGGTTGGGGAGCTGTTAAACACCCACAACTCTGCAATAGGATTGTACGGAGGTTGCAGCAGGTAACTGATGGCCTAATTAGAGAGCAAATTGCTTGTCATATAATCAAATCAGGGAGAGGATGCTGTGAGAATTGGACATGACATTGAAAAGGATGTTTGCAAAGCAAGGGATGCTCTCTGTGAARGAAAGCAAGCATGCCACCAAATAAGAGAAGTGAGGTTGGAAATAAAGCTCAGACAAAAGATGTGTCATGGGTAGTTTTAAAGAAGTCCAAAATTTTCTACCATAGTAAACTCTTTCATGGGCTTGTTAGGAAAAGCAGGTTTCTTTTCTTTCATAAAGATGACTTTATTGACACAGTGTTCTGGAAAAGTGGATAGATTGATTGAAATACAAAACCARCATCAGCTGCAGGAAACAACACCGTAGCAGCATAAATCGAGTGGAGGTTGCTGTGTACTGCCCTGCTGTCTGTTCCTCAAATGCCGTGCTGCCCCTATACACACTCCATCACCAGGGCTCTTGTGACTGCATGGTGAGGCAACTAATGGTACTGAGCTGGCTGAAAAAACAGCYTTTGTTTTCTTTGGGGGTGGCACAAGCCCCTGTGGTTCAGGCCCAACCTGGGGCACAGTTCAGTGGAGCTCTCTGACCCATGTGCTGACCTCATCCAGCTCCAGGCTGTGCCCAGGGCAGCTGGCAGGGCAGGACCTGAACCGTTGCAGATGCGAAGTGTGGAGTTCTGGGAGCAGGAGCTGGTCCAGGTCAGAATGAGTGAAAGCCACAGACACCTATTCAGTGGCCTGAAGTGAGGTGGTGCTTTCAGCATGATTCTTGGGGAGGAGATGCCCAGYTCCAATCCCAGCAGGCAACCCCTTTCACCTCGTCTGTGTGAGATTTGGATGCATTAGGGCCATGCTGGGCAGGATGCTGCAGACTGCAGTGAGAGAAGCCAAGAGCTCACAACCTGCTTATTCAGAGGAGGAAGGATCCTACCGTACACACCAGAAAACTGAGGTGTGGAGGTGACTTGGCCAAAGACAAGAACTGAGCTTCCATCTCCTGGCCTGTGCTTTAGCCATGTTGTCATGTCTCCTGAGAGAGTGAGACTGGTGGGATCCTCAGCCACCATCGTGCCCAGGGGGAAGGTGTATTGAAAGTAGCTCTGGACCCAGCCTACAGTCCCTGCAAATCCCTCTTGACACTGTACCTGAGTCTACTGCTCCAGTCCCTCCCACACAGGTCCAGAGAGGGCCAGGACACATGCACACCCCTCGTGCAGAGGACGCCCCTTTGCAGTGATGGGTTTTCACCTCTCTCGTGCCTCGTGCTGAGCGCACCAGCTGGAAGCACAGCTCTCCCAAGGGCTTCTGCTGTTGCAGCCTCCCCTAGCAGTTTGTGGACTTTACAAAAAACACTGCCATCCTTCTCTTGGCATTTCCAGCATTACAGAGAGCTGACAAACTCTGMTCAGGGGTGTGATGAGTGATATGACCCCTTAGTGACTATGTCCCAGGGAGAACTCCAATTACTCCAACTGTAACCCCAGTTCAAGGTGCCCTCTAGCTCCTCTGCTTCTATATACTGTAATAGTTTCATCTGAAGTGCTTCAGGCTCTTTCATGGGGGTTGGCAGCACTTGCCATGCTTTGGCACAGGAAGCACAGTGTTGTGCTTGAGCTGCTTGAAACAGCAAAGGAGATTTAGTTCGTCTTGAATCAGGCAGAAAGGGGTGTTTAATGATCCTCGTAGTCTGCTCTGGCCGTCGAGCCCCTCCTCCCCACTGGCAAGGACTAGAGACAGTCTGATGATGGATGTGGTATGAAAGCATGAATAGATAACAAAGCAGATCAGGAATAAATTAGTAAAAATCAGCAATGGGTGTCTCACTCAGCTCCCTCTAGCCCAGCTTTTCTACAGTGCAAGTGTGTTCCCTGGTCTGTGTCTCTAGATCCACTGTCTAATCAAGTTTTAAATGTCTCAGACTTTCCTTGGGAGAAGCTTCTCTATAGTCTCATAAATCTTCTTGTCAGGAAGCTTTTTTCTTGCTATGGACCTGAAATTTTCCCTTTCTGAATTTCATGCTGTTTATCTTCTCCTCTCCGTGCTGAGCAATCCCCTTGGCAGGAGAAGAGCACCGAATGTGAACAGGTGGGATTCAAATGCTGCAAAACGGCACGAGCAGTGGTTGGTGCCTCATTAAAGCAAATGTACTTCGGGTGCTGACAGCCTTTCCTGGGTGAACACTCTGTGCTCAGCATCCTGAGCAGAGTACTCCCCCCCYGGCTGGCCTCTCCTGGCCCTACGGGATGAACTGGCATTGGCAGAAGGTCTCCCCAGGGGATGCTGAAGTGGATACTCCTTGATCTCTAACTTTCTGCTCTGTTACGTCCTGTTCTGTTATGAGGTTATTTCTCACTCTGTGTTAGCTCCCTCCTTGTGCCTGGTCCTTCTGCTTTGAGGCAACAGCAGCGAAAGCCCTGGGCTGCGCTGGCTGTGGTGGGAGCTTGSGATGGACTTGACAGGGAGGCAGAGGAGTTGGAGGGCTCTTTGGGGCCTCCAGGCCCTCCTCTGCTGGCGGAGAGGACCAGCTCTCCCAAGCCTGTTCCTGGCTGCCCTGCATCCAACTTCTTCCTGAAATTCCCCCACTCTACAGTCAGGAATGATCTTTGCTTCTCTCTTTTCTGATGTTCAGCCTAAATATTTCCTTTGCTGCAGTTTCAGTCCCTCACTGTTTCACTTTGCACAGCACAGCCGCGGAGAAGAGTTTATTGCCTCACTCTTTGCTGCAGCCTTTCCTGCATGAGAAGCCTGCTAGCTTTGTACTTATGCCAGCATTGGAGGGGACAAGAAAAGTTGGATCTGAAAGCCCCGTGGGCTTTCCTGGGAAAGGACATCGGGCTGCTGCCTTCAATGCTGTACCACAAACAGATGAGCCTCTAAGAGCACCTTGCAGGTTAATCTCAGGGCTCTAAATGTGGCCAGGTTGGGTTGCAGATGTTATTGCCAGAGTGTATTTATTCATTTCACGGTTTTGCTTATTTATCAGATCCTGTGATCATTAAATTGTGCATTACCATTTGGCATGTGGCAGGTTTTAATTCCTATAGCTGGTTTATGCCCTCTGCAGGTATTAGCCTAAATGCATTTCCTGACAAATGATGGATGCTCTGAAAAGCCGTGGCAACATATTTATTGATCAGAGCTCTCCTTAACCCCARCTCACTAATGCAAGCTCTAACAGCGCCAGGAACTATTGTCTTCTCAGACTGTTTCATTAACTCAGATGTGAGGGTTTGGACTTTCCTTCCATAGAGGATGGAGTAAATCTTAGGTGGTGTCAGCTCTAACAACAGCTCCAGCTCACTAAGTGGRGTGGGCTTGGCTCATACTTGACAAAGAGACCTCTGGGGAATATYTGGGGATAAAGAAGCCCTCCAAGGACCTTCTCGTGAACATGGAGGTGAGCATGTCCAGTGCATCTCTGCAATTCCCTCTCTTGCAAATATGTCTGAACTGACTTTGAATTTGGAGGGTCAGTTACTGTGGAGCAGAGAGTAGTAGCAGTTTAGAGCACAGTATTTCGGTGCTGCTATAGCTTTTCCATAGCATGGACTGAGTTTGCTAGAAAAGAGCCAGCCTGAGGCTCCCTGCCGGGGCTGCAGTGCAGATCTACTTTGGTGCTGCAGGGAATGGGATTTGCGCACTGCCTCCGGTGTTCTGACTCCCTAGAAAATGAGATCTGGCAGGGAAAGTTCCATTATAGGAAGCTCTGGTTTTCTAGAGAAAAATTTCTGCTAACCCTTGAAGAGGTGGAGGAGGATGCATGGTACCTTGCATTACTCCAAGTTTCATGGAGAAGTGTGTGGACTCTGATGGGCTTGGAAAGCTAAGAAAGGGCAATAAGAGATGAAGAGCAACTGATGGTCAAGTATGTTAGAGAACAGTGCAACAGGCCAGCAAGCAATTTCAGCCCTAAGGTGGGTTATGGAGGCTCAAAAGATTGCCTGAGTGGTGGTAACAGAGTCACTGTGTGCTCCTTGAGCACACAATAAAGTGCATTGTTGAAATTCTTTCCCTTTCTATAGCTGTAAAGTCCTGCTCCCATCAGCTCTTCCCAAACACAGCCTGTGCAAATCTAAGATCTTCTGGGGAGAGGACCAGAAGCCTTGAAAATTTCCGCCTATCTCTGGGAGACAGTAGGGGACACAAATACAGGACATACGGCCCCATCTAAGGGCCTACAAAAGCAAGGACTTCATGAGATGAAATGATCCTTGGAAGCGGATTGTGCCAGGACTGTGGAGGAGGCACTGCTGTCCTCACTGATACTACAATAGACAGACCGTCCTGTTAACTTACCAAGCCATATCTCGAGCCTCCCCTCTCTGAAACTGCCTCTTGGGTCCCTCAGCACTCCCCTAGAGCCATACTGTAGCCCCTGAAATCTCAGCCCCAAGCTGTCATCTCACCATGACTGTGAGGCACCAGGGATGTACTRCCAGCAGATGCCAGAGAAGATGCCATTCTCATGGCTTTACCTCCTCTTCTGAGTTTTACCTTTTCAAAGTGGCAAAGAGCTGGAGGGAAAGCAGAGCCTGGGACAGGGAAAATGAAGGCAACAGGGTAGGTGAGAGGCAGGGTAAAGACAGGACCTCTGTCTCCTCATCCCCTTTCTCATCTCTTGTCTCCTCTGGCCCAGCAGCAGATGTTGTGATGGCCCCTCCAGGGGACTCAGGACAGGGGATTTAGTGGACCAAGTGCTCCATCTCTCCCACCACAGTCCCAGCTGGTATGAGGAACTGGGCTACTACAGATACGTGGCAGAGACCACCGCACATCCCAGTCCTGGACTACAGATCCAAGACTGAAGGGCTGGGAAGCCCAGTGACAACCACTGTGCCCTAGTACAGCGAAGGCCCACTGCAGCTGACTTGTCCGTCCAGCAGCTACACTCCTGCCAGCACTGGGAAGAGGTGAGTGCACACGGACAGCACACAGGAGTAGTGTGTGACCCCGTCAGTCCTCTGTTATGGGAAACAGCAGCTGATTCAAATGTGCTGGCAGGGCTATCATCAACTGCTGGAAAAGGTGTGTTCTACTTGCACTGGAGCAGAGTGACAGCCTGCATGTTGCAGATGTTTCAGGAAACCAGCTCTTTGCCCCTTCTGCAGTTTGCACAGTCCAAACACCCACAGTAACAGATGAGGCTGTTGGGAGAGACAGCTCCTAGTCTCCCACCTTGAGGTGACACCAGTGCGCTCCAGAAGGCTGTCCAGGTGCATTCCCTACGGCCGGCACAGCTGTGGCTCTGCCCAGCTTTGTCACCGGAAGTTAGACAGCTGGATTTGGATGTTGTCTCCCAGAAAGTGGCTGAGCCTCTTTGGGGCAAAGAGAGGCAGCCCATCAGACTATGGACACAGGTACAAAACCATGAGTTCTACAGAAAATGAACTGGGGGTCARTGCTTCCCTCATGTCAATGCTCACAGCCGCCTAGCATGAGCATCCCTGTGGTTCAACTGGCTACCAAGGTGGCAAGCCCACCCTGCTGCTGAACCACACAGAGAGACGGGAACAGTTTCCCTCCAGTCCTGTGAAATCCCTCCACAAATGCCTAAAGCACCAGGTYGCCAATCCAGGTGTCCGCCAGTTGGAGGGAGAGATCCATTAGTCTGACTGTGTAAGCATCCCTGCCTCTCCTTAGCCAACAGTCTCCGTGTCTTTTATTAGCAGCCCATTAAGTTTTAAAGCCCTCAGTTGTCCCCACCACTTAATCCAAAATGTTAACGGAGTTTTGCAGGAGCTGGGAGCTCTCTCTGGGGAGCCCCTTCTCAGAAATAAGTTCCAGGCTATAAATGAGTAATGCATTTATGACTACCTGTGGCTTCATGGAGACATCTCCAGTCCTGCAGAAYTACGTAGGCAAGAGCTAGCACCGGGGGCTGGAAAGTGCAGATCTCTACCACCCCGAGGAAGCCTTTGCCCAAACAGGAGCCATAAATCTAATAGGTGGCTATGCATTTTGTATTTGCTTGTAAGACACCAGTGGAGGCTTTGCCAGGGTGTCTTCTGAAYGCAGCAGCAGGGCAGTGAGCTGGAGCCAGGAATATGGCTGAAGGTGCCTGGTACAAAAGGGTACAAGAGACCTTTGGGAAGAGCAAAGTTAACCCTCCTGCCATCTCATGAGCAGGCAAATGCTTGGGCAGCAAGGCAGTGAGTTCTCATACAGAGAAAGTAAGCAAGATGAGAACATTTCTATCTGCAAGGGCACAAATGTCAGGACTCTTTCTGCATTGACCTTCCCCTGCAGGAGGCCAGTTAAGAGAAGGAAGTATTTTATGGAAAGAAACTTGTTCTTATATTAATAATGGGAGATTTCAGCTTAATGTAAAATAAAGAAAGAAGCTAAATGAGGTGCTGATGCAGCAAGGGGACGATCTTTATTTTTAAGTAGAGTATTATTAAAACTGTTTTGCCTTTCTTTTTGTAACTTTATTCCACCATTGCAAATCTGTGTTTTAAGTGAGCCTGTTATTTCAGCCATAACTCTTGTTTAGAGTTGGCCTGGCTGAGCCATCTGCCAGCCAAGAGAAATTCCTCTCCTCACAACATATGCTGGAAATACCCACCTCCACCAGATATTGCTCCAGGACATCTGAAGGGACAATGCTGCATCCAGGATGAGGTATCTCACGGTGCAGCCATGTGGGGAGCATCACAGTGGTTGGGGCAAAGGAAGGCCTTCCAGGCACTTGCGGCAGGCAGAAAACTCCGGCATTCAGCAGGGGAGCAGAAAGTCAGGCAGAGAAAAGTTCTGGAGGGATCAGAAATGCAATTGAATAGGAAAACTCTCAATAACGCCAACTCCATGCTTGCCCTTAGAGGGGCTTTACATTTCGCAGAGGCTCTCCAAACACTTAAAAAACCACTTCYGTGACAGAGAAAATAAAATATAAGGATCTTTTATTTTGGTTTGGAAATTACCAAAGCAAGTCGGCACATGACAGGTTTCCTCCCGGATCCCATCATTACCCATGTCCCTTTGCTACACCCCTGTGCCCAGAGACAGACTTCCCCAGCCGCTCTCAGACTCCCTGGCTGTGCAAAACCTAGTGCTGAGCATTAATTAACAGAAAGTGGTACCTGCTCTGCTCAGCACAGCAATCTCCAGCTTCAAATGCCGATTGAAACGAGGGCCATTTCTCACCAGGTAGAGGAAATAAGGCTTGCACTGGAACATAAAAGATTGTTTTAATTAAACCTGGTATTTCTAAGCCTGCTGCTAGCTGCAGCCAAATGGAGGAGGTGGCTGGAGCCTGGCAGACAATTCCCTGCACGCTGGAAAAGAAAAAAAGGGCACTCCCTTCACTTTGGAGGCTGGAAACAGAGCAGGGTAGAGCTGAGACACGGMGTTTCCTTGGTCCAGAAGGACACTTTACCTCCCAGAGTAGAGAYGTCGCGTCAGCCATCGCAGAAACGCAGCTACTTCTGGAGCACTGCGGAGGTGGAACAGCCTAGAGCGGCACCGCGCACGGCTCCGGGGGGCTGCGATCGCGCGGCCAGAGCCGACGGCCGCGTTGAGGCGGCCAGGGGAGACCAAACCTTGGCACTGTGTTGTATGTTGTCTTTTGTCTGTGTGCCATGGTCCTGCTTAGCAGTCACACATCGAACCAACATTTCTCCCCACYGGCGGCCACTGACCTAATTTTGAGGTTGTTTTAGCTAATTTAGTGTTGTAGCACAGGAGCAAAACAAAGCAGACAACAAGCCCTCAGCACGTCAAACCTAGCGAGGAGATTGAAGAACATATCCCAGGCTTAGCTTTTGGCTGGATTTTCTGAATTTGCCATGATTTTGAAACCTCAAAAGGAAAAATAAATCCCTTGAGCTATTCCTAGCCTGGGCACAGCTTATGCTGATGGCTGAGTTCCTTCTCCCAACAGCATCAACTAGTACCTGAATGAAACAAGCAATCCAGGCAAAAGCAYATTTTTAAGTATATATAGGCTCAGGGTTTTCCCAGCACAACAAGGTAAAAATCAAAGCTCCCAAATGCCATGGCTGGTCCAGGAATCAAGCTGGATTTAGTCTAGGGCTTTATAACACCATCAGGTAAAGGACCACCAGAGCCAGGTAAACTCGGACAGACAGACAGACCCAGTGTGCTGGCAAGGACCTCCCAGATAGGCCCCTGAAGTAAAGCCAGAGGACACTTGCACATGGGCAGGGTGAAAAACAGAAGTCCTTCCCATCACTGGAGTTGCTGGCAGAAATTAAGTGAAGACAAAAATATTCATGTGTCCACAGACAAGGATACACTTACGCACCACATATTTGGAGCTTCAAACATTGCGTTTACCCAGAACGCTGGTTCAGCAAAACCAAAACTATTTGCAGAACAGAGTCATTAAAAAAARAAAAACAAAAAACTTTCCAGTTCAGATTTTTTTGGGGGGGCAAAAGTAACAATAACTATAAAGTGAAACTGTCTGACAAAGTACTTTCAAGGCAGAAAGTTGCGGATGAATCAAAATGGGCCTGCCTCAAAGTTGGAGTATGTTTAAACAAATAAACAAAAGAACTGAGATTAGCATGAAACCACTTGAAATGATTGAGCCAAGCTACATCAGTCACCTTCCTTCTGCCCTTGAACCGCCAGTCTGCAAGAAAATAAAAGATTTTGCATTCTTTTCTCAGTATGAGACAGGAAGCATTTCTGAAATCTCAAATATTTCTAGGTATCAGAACAGAGGTTTTCCTGCAAACCTAGCATACAGTCTCTCATGAGCTCATGTGGGTTAATGAGTGCTTCTGAAATATCTCTGCCAATGGGTGATCTAAAATAACTAGATTAGATTGAGCAGAGGAACCAAGAGGTTTTTGTGGTGCGACAGTTAATGTYTGTCAGCTGTCTGGGTTCTGCTGGCAGCCCTAGCTAGCTGATTTCAACCACATATGCAAATCTTAATTAATCAGCAATTAGGAACGGCAGCTCATCAGATTGCAAAGTCTGGCACTGAATGCTGCCATTGATTCTGGCCATGTACTTTCAGCCTGTCAGCCCTGAAATGGGGCATCATTAAAACATTCGCAACAGGGGTGCGCTGCTAAGCCACAGGTTTTGGAAATATCCAGCTCAGTTTCAAGGAGTGGAAAATTGACACTRATGTATTGGAGAGACTCTCATGCTTTGCCCTGCATGGAAGGATAAGGTGAACATGGGTTTGGAGTTTCTTACCYCTTCTTGCCGGCTACATCTTCTCTAGCAGCTCTCGAGTGAGCTTTCTCCTGGGTGTCTCTAGGGCACYGGGCAGACATCCCAGCTCACAATTGTCAGGCCTCTTAGAAGATCTCATTAGCCCATAGCAGAGCCCCACTTATGTTTGTGCTGCTGTGGGAATTAGCTACATCAGTGTCAGTGGTGGGATTTCTGCTAGAGCCACCTTGGATAGTTGGTTCACCTGGGAATGGGGTATCTCATGACTTCTGGCCTGCAAGGGCTGGTCCCCACCATGGGTGCCTGACGTAACTGTCGTGTAGCATTTTGTCCCCAACAGAACCCTTAAAAGCCAGTTTCTCTGGAGCCTGGCCCATTTGCCTCTGGACCAGTCTGGCTGGAGGCTGAGGTGTTCACACAGAAAACCTGTAAGGAAATACATCAGGCAAGGGGAAGGTGGACAGTCCTGAGAGAGAGCTCAACAGCTGCACTGAGAAGCTGGGCATTGCCTGACCTACTGGGGCACCTGGCTCTGAGCCTGTTATCAGGCCCATAGGTCCCCAAGGTCTTAATGAAACAGCTCTTCAATGTAGCTGCTGGAACAACATGGGGAGGCACCATTCGCAGGTATGAACAGGGAAGGGCACATTTTCCACCACAGCCCCTTCATCCCACAAGAGGAAATGTTCACATGCCACATGGTATCCAGATACAGCCTTTTTTACATCTGGGGCTGGTTTCATGGCTCTCATGATTTCCAGCATCTCCACATGTGTGGGAGGCACCAGGCAGAGAAGACTGGATGGCTGGGCAGCCAGAGCTCACATAGTCCCCCTGGGAAAGCCACATCTACTAGGAGCTCCCTCTGAGTATTTCACTCTGGTTSCCAGTTTGCAGCTCACATCTCGTGTCCTGTTGCTGCCTTTACCCAGCCTGAGTGTATCAAACATTTCTTTCCCACACTGTCTGCAGAACCACATTTCTAACTAGTTTGGTTTGGGAGCCTCTACACATTCTCCAGCAGAAATGCAGAACTCTAGTGCATTAGAGACCTCTCACCATTGCCTTGGTCTCTCTTGTGGACCTCTGCAAGATGCCCACATGTGCCCCAGAACTCTTGGAGAAAACGCAGAGAAATAGTGATCTACAGATTCCCCATAAAACATCCAAATGCCATGCAGGAGTGAGACCACAGCTTTGTGCTCTTGAGCTAAATGACCAGAACGAATGGACCATGCTCACCCATGTTTAAAGCTTCCACCATCAATGTGGGTCTAGGGGCAAGGAAGAGAGCCAGCCAGGCTACAGAGGCCCCCATGGGAATGCTGTTGTGCTGCTGTGATTTTAATATCCTTAAACAGGAGATAATCTATCTCCACAGATAAAAACAGGCACCTAAACATGAAAAATGCAGACATTATGTAACTAGACACATTTTCATCGCCCCCAGGAAGCTCTGAATGGAAGTAAATGCACACAGAACTGAAATTTCAGTCTGCTCCAATTACCTTCTGGGGCCATAGCTAGGTGAAGGGAAAGAAAAAGATTTACCTCTTTCAGAAGAGGCTCAAAGCTCTTTACATAYCGTTAGATGCCTAGTGCAGCACACTGACCAGGTCCATGCATTTCATCTCATCTCGTTAGAGCTTTAATCATGCTAATGACAATTCTAACATTTTGGGGTGGCTCTGGATCAGYGGCTGAGCTCTGAGCATTTTGCCGCAAAGGGAAGGATGCCAGAAGTTAGACATCGCTCCCAGACATCCTGGCACCCCCTCTGCTCTGCACCAGCATGGYAGAAGCATCTCCAGTGGTGACAGAGACCTAACACCCAGCAGCAGCAGAAATCCCCTGGTGGCAATCATCCCTTCTGCTCCCTCCCACTGGGTCTCTCTTGCTGGTTCTCTGCCATGTTTTCTGTACCAGCTTTGGGTCTTGGCATGTTGAGCAGSACATCACGGAAGACTCCTTTGGGAGTTCGTGCTTTTCACAAGATATTACCCCAAAGCATTGAATCAACTGGTCTATTGCCATTGCTGAGAGCACCTGGGGGCTGTGACCAGCCCTTTCCCCAGTTGTGCTTGGAGCAGCTCCGCAGGACRCTGCAGCTAAAGTGCCACTTCCCACCTCCACTTTACTGTCACTGCCACCACCAGAGCTGGGGGTATTTGGCAAATRGGCCTGGCCAAAGCCACAGAGCCACCAGCTCCCTCTCTTCCCCTTCTCTCCTTCCTAGCACTTTCCCAWACATTTTCTTCTTTGAGTTTTTCCTCTAGGTTTTATTTAAAGACACAAGAAAACCAGCAGCAGCCCCTTTTTCCTTGAACATTAGAACTGTCCCAGTTCCAGAGACTTTCATAAGTCTTTCAAAGGTGTAAAAACCCTTGGCCTAGGAGGGAAGATTGCAAGAATAAAGACAGCTTAATCCAGARCAGGGGGAAGCAGAGGGGGGACGAGAGCAGCCTCCACACATAAAAGGGAGCTGCAAAAAGGACTGGAATAGACAGATCTCACCTCCACTGGGCACAGGACAAAAACAATCACAGGCGCTCGGCAGGGAAGATTTAGGTAAGACGATAGGGGACATTTTCCAACGATGCACGTAGCTTAGCACAGGCATCAATTGCTGGGGAGTAGGTGGAAGCTATCGTCAGCTGTTTTAAAGAACAGCTTAGACCCGGGCCTGGCTGGGCTGAGGCTCAGCGTGGGAGCACGAGCTTGCCGGCCGCCTGAGACACATCTCAGTGCGATGGCTGTCCCGTGGGAATGCACAGCTCGAGACTGGCAGCATGGAGGAGACCCTCAGCCCTGCTGTGGCTCCTGTGGTTCAGAGGGGGTGGAGAGACGGTGGTGTTGTGTCTGCAGTGACATCCTACATGTTGCCTTAATGACGATCAAATAATCAAGCCCAGAGAGTCAAAAGCCTCAACCACTAATTACAGACACCACTAATTACAGACACCACTAACCCTTCAAGCACTCCGTGCCTCTGGCATGAGGCTCAGCCCAAAGGCAGGGGGCCCAGCACTGCAAAACAGATGTGACAGCCCAGAGCATGGCACACTGGCCTGCTCCAAAGCCCCCTCCTTCCTCGCTCAAGGGTCCTCGCAGGGCGTCACAGCCGCTCACTTCGGGGGTGTAAAGGGGCCGTTTTCCCCAGAACGCGGAGCTCTGGAAGAGCTCAGGTCCCATAGGAAAGGGGGCCTTGTGGCAGTGACAGCCATCCTCTTCAGTCATTGAGGCAGTGCAAGGGACTCGCAGGAGGAAGACAGACATTTTTTCCTATTAAAAGCCAGCAGCTTCCCACACTCCTGCATCCCCCTGCCCAGCACCGAGCAAACTCTGCTGCAGCCACACAACAGCCCCCACACCCAGGGCCKGAGCACAGCCTTGGCACTGCTCCCCCCAGCTCCCCCTCGCCCCTTTCAGTACGACAGCCCTTCTCCAGGAGACACATCCCTGCAGACCCCAGGGCTCACCCCTTGCGGCTGACCCTGTTGCTCAGGCCCCCGCTGACTCCCTGCGTAACCTGGGGCRACTCTCTTCGTCTGTCCTCTGCCACAGCTCCAGTGCGCGTGAAATCAGAGCGRTCTCCTCCTCGAGGCAGGGCTGAGGGATGCTGGCTGGTGCCTGCTACAGAGCAGGAGCGAAGCAAGAGCCGGAGCTCCAGCACCCTGATCCAATAGGGCGTTGTGTATACAGGGGCCAGGAAATGGGTGGAAAGCTCAAATCCTGCAGGTGTTTCACCTCTATCTGCCTGTTTCAGTGCTGCTCCTCTCCTSTGTGCTCTGGGCACTAGAGCAGGTGCAATCTTAAAATTATAGGGCAGTCTTAAGCATGATTGGAAGCTGTAACGACATGAGGTGAACTGCTGCCAATCAGGCCTTTGAGATAAGCCAAACACCTCCTCAGGTGCAAAGTGGCCTGTACAAGAGAACACTTGCAGGGATGTGAAATTGCATGTCCAAACAACTCTGACTGTGTGCGTCTCCTCACACAGCCCATCTCCCGGGCACGCAGTCACAGGCAACTAAGTTACCCACTGCAAACACATTTCACAAAAACCAGCCGGATCTTGCGTCAGCCAGCAGGCCTCAAACACATACTTCCTTGCATGGTGTTCATCTCTTTATGGATTGCTAACTACTACGGTTTTGTTTGCATTTTCATTTTCACCACTGCACAGATGCCCAGACAGCATCACGTTCGCTCCGTGGCAGTACTTGCCAGGCCTTTTCTTGAGCGGTGGCTGAATATCGTCTACTCTGAGTGAATTTTGTCTTGCATTTCTTGGCTTTACAGGGAAGGCATTGAATATAGACTATATTAACTCATCCCCCAAGATACTTTGGTGACCAAAGCTGGACTGGAAGCCCTGTTCCTGGCCGTTTTCTCTCTTTATGCACGTCTCATACCCCAACCCGCTGGAGGAGTCCCCCGCCCTGGCTGTCTCCTGAGACCTTTTTATGTTTCCTGCCAGTATGGCTCTGCGGACATCCCCGGCAGGTCTCCTCTTTTCCAGACAGCTCCGAACCGAGCTGCTCACTCACAGGCTGGCAAGGGCAGGAGCACAGCCCCGTGGCCTGCTGGCTCCCTCCTGCCCTCCGGCCAGGGCTCTGCACTGATCGCTCTGCACGGGCTTTTACCACTCTTGTGGCTGCACTCAGCTTTGATCATGCCCGATCAAAATGCACATGACTGGCTTTGATGATCACTGATGATCAGGAGCTTTTAGGAGGCGAGTGATGGGGCCAGCACTAGCTTGATGGATCAGGCCATTAGGGGCAGCTGTCTCCCTCCTTGGCTTGCCTTTTAAAGACCAGTTGCTTTCCTTGCTCCCCTGGGAAGCTGTGAAGAGGTTTTGGGGGGTCCCTGGGCATYGCATCCTCTTGAAAGCATGCAGGTGTTGGTTGGTATATGGAGGGAGGCTAGCGTGGCCTTGCTGTGTCCCAGTAGCTTCTGCGTAAACTGGCCACTGGCTCTGTGAGTACTCGAGCCCTTGGAGCTGTTCATCCTTGGTACCTCGCCGGTCTCTGGGACTGGAGGTGCAGAAGGAGTTAACCATAAGTGCACGGAAGAGCTGCCAATCTCATCTCTCTGAGGATGCCTTGCTCAGCCCCTCCTGCTCTACTGAGATGCCATCGGGTGAGAAATTAATTATAAATGTGAATAGGAAAAACAATCATTGTTTTACTTAATAAAAAAAAAAGAGAGGGAGACAGGGAGAAGAAAATTTGCCAGAGTCATACATTAAAAACAAATTATGCTCAGCAGGCAGGTGAGCCAAGGCCCGTCAGGCAATTGGGGAGGCAGCGTGCRGGCGGTAATTGAAAAAAAAGGAAAAAAAAAAGTGAGACACAAGCGAACAGCTCGCACACCAGCATAATAACTYGTGACACACGCGGGCGATAACAACACTAAACAACCAGCTGCAGTCGGCAGTGGGGAGGAGAGTGACCCCACCACCTCCGGGGGTCCCCGCCGCCCTTGAGAGCGTGCTGGGGCGCCCGCATGCCTGGCACCGGCTGAGCACCCTCGTCGTGCTCCTCTGCCGCCGGCCGTGACGAGCCTCGGTCGCTCCCCGGGTTCCTTAGGTGTCTGTGAGTTAGCGCCAGAAACTCCCTTTACAGCAGAAATTACGGGCTTCTCCTCCCCTCCCAGTCCCCAGGCAGCTCTGAGGAGCGGGGAGGGGGAATGGCATGGTCCGGGGTGATGGGGGCACGGTCACGTCCCTGCAGCTCCCCGGTTTGGAG
>NW_028186105.1:585058-609681 GCF_003343005.1 Rhea americana
GGGTGCAGGGTGACGGGTGCGTGGTCTGGTCCCTGCAGCTCCCCGGTTTGGAGCAGGCAGCATCGCAGTGTGCCGGCAGCGCAAGGAGTGCAGCAGCTCTGCTGACCGGTGGCTCTGGCCGATTCCCTGTTAACCCCTCCCTCCACAGTGCTCTGCCTGCAGGAGAGGTTATATTTAACCCCAGCCGTGGTCTGCAACCCCTCGTCTAACCTCATTCCCACCTTTTCACGTCACCCCCTTCCYCACAGTTCCCCCGTGACCGTTTCACAGCTCCTTCACCTTTCGGGCTCTGTTACTTTGATCGCTTTGCATCCGGCAGGTCAACCAAGATCACGACTCTTGTGTGCCACAYACATACTGCACGAACAGAGATCGTCCTTGCCCTGGGAGCCTGCAGCCAGCTAGGCAAGCTGTGGGGACAGACACCCAGGGAAGGGCAACAGCTTGCCCCGTTGCACAGAGAGGAGCCCGTGCTAAGAGCGGTCCCAGCCCGGGTGTAACCGTGGCCCCGTGTAAACTGTGTGGAATGCTGAAAACAAGACAAACTAAGCACAGCTGGCACAAAATCCATGCACTACATTGAACTGTAATGATTCTGACAATAAAGCAACCCAATAAATATTATGAAATGAAAACAGCCCTCCGGGAGCGTTTGCTATCGATTGCTGAGAGCTGGCATTTGTGCAGCAGATTACGTGCGAGACAGGTTTGCTCTGGCTTTTCTTCTTTCCCTTTTAAATGCAGAATGAAAAGAGCTCYCTGGAACGCATGTTCAGGGGAGACCTCCCCCTGCTTGCACTAGGGCACTATCAAAAAAGGGGAAAAAAGAAGCGAGCAAGCTGGGGAGAGCTGTGCAGCGAGCGGCAGAGAAATACAGGCACGTGCTGCGTGGGGAGGTGACCTGTGTCGGTGCAAGTGGTGACCGCTCTGCTGGTGTCCCTCCAGCCTGGCCTGCAGAACTGGGGCTCCCCCCAGTCCCAAGCATTCGCAGCCCCATGGCTGATACATGGCATAGGTCTCTTACCCGCCATGGGTCACGGGGGAGATGACTTCTCCCTGATGCCGCATGGGCCAAGGGGAGGGAGCTGGGGACCACCAGCAGCAGGGTGCCTGGCTCCTCTGTGTCCCCCACTCTGGCTCCGTGGCTGGCACTGACTCTTCGCCTGGGCATCCTGCACGGCCAAGTCAGGCTCTGATCTCCGTACACATAACCTCTGCTCAGGGTGACACACTCCCCTTGTTTTCCCTGGCTCCTACCTACTCTGTCTTGAATGCCCTCCTTCATCTGCCTAATTAACCCTGTTTCCAGTAAGATCTCTCTGCTGCCACTCATTTCGGGAGCAGCAGCCTGCGAGATAGGAGTGCAAGTGTGATGGGCTAGTCCCCACCGACAGTTTAGAGCAAGGATGGGCAAACTCACAGCAGGTGGAGAGCAGGGGTAAGAGAATTCCTCATAAATCTGAGATACAATTTATCTCAGATTCAATTTCGGTGGGCAGAGTGTCTCTTCTGCTACAAGAAGTATGGACCACTGGATGAAGGCTMCAAGGCTGGCCAAGCGGAGCTCCACCAAGACGGGCCTGAGGAGGCCCAGAAATGGGGCAGCGCTGAGACCACGGCGCCGGCTGTGCAGCCCAGCTGGAGCAGAGCTCCTCTCCTTGCCTCCAGGTAGCCCCAGCTCCGCAAGCGCTCTCGCCCGCAGCCTCGAGGCAGCGCACCCGGCGCTGGGAGATTCACTGCTCCGGCTCTGCTGACACGTTTACCACGAAAAGCTCTGTATTAATAAAAAGAAATACATTTAACAGCTAGCTGCTGCAACATAAAATAGATGTCCTAGAGCATGTGTTATCTCATCAAGTGCAGCCAGACTGAGCTCAGCTCTTTCACCAGCCTCGTTTTTCTGAGCAGTAGCTGATTGCGATTTACCAAGTGACATATCCAGAGCTTTCTGGGTTTTTTCTTTTCTTTTCTTTTTTTTCCTTTCTTTCTTTCTTTTTTTTTTTGTTTCTGAGATCTTTTCTGCAAACAGCTTGGATGGAAAAAAAGAAAAAAAAAAGAAGAAGAAAGGATAGCTATCTCTCACTGGAGAGAGAGAATAAAATAGCTCCATCTATTGTGGGCATATCATAGACTGATGTTACAACTGACTGCTGGGTGCCAGACAAGAAGAGGCCTGAATCTGCTTTCAGGTTTACAGGTATAAATTTGAAGTATCTATGCTAGARTCAGTAGTTATTTCTCTGGATTTTTATCAGTGCAAGCGATAGCAATTGAAGTTTTTTTTTTTTTTAAGGCATATCCAAAAAAGATTCCTGCAGGCGAAAAAGATACAATTCTTTGCTAACTGGAAATAATCACATGCATTTTGATATCAGCATCTGCTAAATAAGTCCACGGCTGTGTATTAATGAGGGCGCTGCAAGAACTTGGGAGGATGGGATGGCCTCGGAATCCGAAATGACGGGGAGGAATCGGAGAGCATCTGGAGCACCTCGGCCGCCGAGATTCAGTACGGCGAGCGCAGGGTACAGCATTTCGGAGGGAGAAGCGAATGCACAAATGTAGAGGCGGGGGAGCCCGGAGAGGCAGCASGATGGCAGGGGAGGATCTGTGGGCCAAGACGGATCGCTGACTTAGCACGAGTCAATAGTGTGATGGTTTAGTGCAGAGGGCAGCGCACCTCCCGGGTTGCATTGCCGTTGGAGGTTGGATGTGAGCCACAGCAAGCTGCAGCTCTGCTTTGTCTTCTGCACTGCGTCCAGGTCTGGGCACCGCGGCGGAGGGCACCTGCGGACCGGCTGGAGGAGAACAGCCACGTGTTTGAACTGGTAGATGCTAAAGCGGGCCAGAAACCAGCATTTCTTGTCTGTGAAAATACTTGTGTTTTTCAGAGGGAGAAAACAAAGGGCATTGCTTTCTAAGGGCCCAGCCCGTTTCTGAAAAGGGATTTCAGGCTCCTTTGAGTTCGAGCCTATGGGAAACTGTCTCCTGCTTCTTGCTTTTCCTGTGCCTCAGATCTCCTTCCTGGTCATTAGACCMTGCCCCAATGGGATCCAGTCCTTTAGCTTGTCTGTTTTTTTTTTTTTTTTTTGGATATGTCTTGCTGAGGAGAGCAAAGCATCCTCGGCTCCTTCTCCGCAGGGTGTTTCTGTTCCCGCTTTGGTTCACTCAGGATGCCTGATGAGGTGTCGGCTCCTTGCTCGGCTTTCGGACAGGGAGCCCGGCCTTAGGTTCATGCTCCAGGCTTCYTCTCTGCTTTCCTCCCTTTTAAAGGCTAAGAGATTTGTAAAGGGGGCTGGTGCAGAGCTCAGGGGCCGGCAGCCTGGCTCGCCTTGGAGACCTGCRCTATTAGTCCGAGCAAGGTGTGGGAAACGGGTGACCCGAGTGCAGACTCAGCCCCTCCTCGGCTGCCAGCGAGACGCGTGTTCCGGCTCCGGAGGAGCCGGCGGTTAACTCATTAAAGCAGACAACGAATGACTCCCTCTCCGCATACGTGGAAGAGGAACTGCTGCGTGGCTGCCCCGGCCCCACGCCAGCCCCAAGCTCCAGTCCCCGCCTCGGCGGGATGACCAGCTCCYGGCTTGCAGAAAACCCCAAGAAATTGCTGGGAGCCTGGTGAGCGGGTTCRTTATCTGCTGCCTGGCAGAAGCAAGAGGCGGACTTTTCCGCACCGATTTCTTCCTGTTTGCAATTCACTGTGCATACTGGCTTCTGGGTGACATTAGCGTTTAAGAGTGCGTGTGTGCRTGTGTGTGTACGCCTGAGGAATACGCTGACGGCAAATGTATCCCAGAGTGGMGATACATCCTATGGATTAAGCTCATCTTGTAGTCATATTAGGACAAACCTGCAGGAGGTCTCTTGAAATCAGGGCGGTAGATTATCTCGATAATAAAAGCAATCAGAATCCGCCCTGCCCAGGATATTTAAACGGCACCGCTGAGTGCCTGTATTTCGGGCCGTGCAATCAGGGATGCGCCCGCGGGAACGGCGCAGGCGGTGCTTTGCGCAGGGCYGGCCGAAGGGCTCTGGGACGGGGCTCGGGGAGGCGGGGAGGCCGGGCAGGATAACAACGCTGGAACTGGGGAGGATGGAGCCAATAACCCCCCATTTCCCCCCCCAGCTGGTCACTGATGCCCTCTCTCGGCCGCGCAGGCGGGCAGGGAGCGGGACGGGAGCGGGCAGAGACCAGCCGGCACCATGCGGACGCGCTCGGGCGCCCGCCGCTTGTCGAGGCTCGCCCCTGGACAAGCCGCCTCTGAAGTGCTCCGGCTCACAGGAGACGCGTCCTCTTCAGCGGGCCGCGTTTCCCCGTCGGCTTTGCTTTGCTTCCTTCCCTGCCCTTTATTTAATTTTTTGCAGAGGTTTAGAAATGAGGCCAGGGCGGAAGCGTTTTTCACCGCTTACCAACCTGGTTTTCAGGAACGGCTCTGCAGCGGACCCGCTGAYGCCCATTTGAATGGTGGTGCTTTTGAGGTGCCCTCCGGTGACGATTTTTTGGGGTGCCAGGACGATGCCACAAGCCCCTCGTCCTCCCCTGCAGCGCAAGCGCTGCCTTGTGCTCGCCTGTCCCCGCCAGCTCTGCCGGAATTAGGCACCACCGTCCCTTGCGCGATTCCCTTGCGACCCGCGGTGGCTTATCTCCGCTGCCCGGCGCACGAGGCAGCGCTGCTGCGGTCTGGGCATCGCTCCGGCAGCGCTGCTGTGGTCTGGGCATCGCTCCGGTGCCGACGAGCGGAGAAAGCAGGGTCAGGACGCTGCGTGCCCGGCGGGGACCGCAGCCGGGGAACGGCTTTTCCTGCAGAAGACACAAGCCCGAAGCCCCCTCGGTGCCTGCTCGGGAGGGAAGCAGGTGACCCCCGACACTCAGCCTTTGGGGTGTCATCTGGGGGTGGCGTTTAGCTGCACAGCAGCCCCCGGGCTGCCCTGATCCTGGTCCCAAGCACCATCTCCTGCCAAAAAGGAGCAACATCCCTTAGGACCGCAGGAACTTCTGGGGTGGAGCGGGCGGCTGGCAAGGCCGGGCTGGAGGAGCAGCGGACCCGGCGCCCGCTGGAACCGCTCCTTCTGGGGGGGTTTAGGCTGCCGGCAGAGACAGGCTGGGAGCTGGGCTGGGCAGGCGGGGAGGAGATGGGCCGGGGTGGGGGGAAGCAGGCGGGAGAGCGTGCCGAGGGAGCGCTGGGACGCAAAAGGCGGTTAAGGTGCAGAGGAACAAGGAGCGAGACCTGAAAGGTAACTGACTAGAAAATTAAAATTATTCAGCTACAGAAAATAGATTTAATGTTTTCAACGCAGCACCGTCCCCAGCGGATCAGCGCAAATGGGGATGCGGGGAGGGGTTTCCTTAAAGGTACCGGGGGCAGAGGCCCCGGGGGGCTCCTTTGGTCTCGCTGCTCTCCCCAGGCGACCCACGGCTGCTGGGCTGTGACTATCCTAACCCTTATCCAAGAGCTCCTGCTGCCGTGCGGTCACCCTGTCCCGAGAGGGCTGGCAGGCGTCCCGCTGCAACCCTCGAGTCCTTTGCTGCAGAGCTGTCTTCTCTGCGGAGGCCTGGGCTGTGGGATGTGCTCTCCCTCGGAGCCTGGCCCCACGGGTTTAGCCCCAGGCTAAATAAATATTGGCTTTGGCACATGATGACTGGGCTGTGCCAGGGTGGGAGGCCATGCAGGTTCTTCTTCTACAGTGCAAAACGCCTCCCCTGTCACTTTTACTCTTTCTGAATTGTACCCTATCTTTTTTCAGATTGTTCCTCTAATTTGTTCAGATGGTTTCACGCACTGCTCCTGCCTTTCCCTGCCCGTGGATGGRAGAAGTACCTTCTGCTTTCCATCACCTGCATCGTTCCTGAAAGCACGACCCAAGCCAGGACGATTCACGAGACTCTCCAATGCTGCTGCCAGTTCTCTGTCACGCCGTCGGTAATTCTCCCCCAGGCACAGCTGGCTCAGGCAATGCAGAGTCACGTCGCTGCCCATCCTGCTAGTCCCACAACGAAATTAAATGCTGGGCTCCCTAAATGCCCTGGAGCGCAGGTGCTGGGCTGGGATGGACTTGGGGCTCGACTGGGTTCCCTGGTGCTGGATGCTTTTCTGGMCCGTGGCAGCAACGCTGCAATTACCCCAGGCGCCTCTCAGTAACCAGTTCACCCGTGGGAAGGTGAACTGTGTTCACCAGTGCCAGGGTTAGGGTTAGGGTCCTTTCCCCTCTGCAGAGAAGGTGGATGGTGCTGCTGAGGCCAGTGGAGAAGGGGGATTTGAAAAAGGTCCTCGGGGACGCTGGAGCTCCCCCTGCCTTTCTACCTGTCAGGCTTTGCAGATCACTGGAAGACACCCATGATACGGGCTGCTCTAAGGATATACATGTCCTCCTGGCAGGGTTAAACTTCACGGACCATCAYGCAGTGGCAGTGGGGGTGTCACCATATTTTCCCCTTCCCCAACATTTCTGCCCTAAAAACTTGTTCTGCACCTTTTTCATTCAATCTGGGCTCCCGGCCTCTTGTCTCTTTTACAGTCTCCTAAAAGCACACTGAGAAAACATTATATATTATAGACTGAGAAACAGTAAACACAGGTTTCCTGCTAGTTTTCCATCCGTTTTTCACTCTTTGAGCACCAGACAAATCCACAGAGAGGGGGTATTTAATTAGAGTACTATATTCCACCTGCCCGCAGGCCCCACAGGGACAGAGCAATACCATACTTGTCCCAGGGCTGTTCCTGGGCAGGACTTAGCTCTTGAGCTAGATCCTGCCAGGAGCCTGTCTGAGCCCAGTGTATTCCCCCCCGTGACTACACTGCCACATAAAACTGGCCATCGCGACCCTCATGTCYCTGGAAAAATGCCTGTGATTTGCACTTGTGCATTGTAGCATCTTCCCCAGGCTCTAACTAGTAATGATCTTTCTCAGCATCATGATAATCTGTTTATTCAGCACCAAGGGGCAAGGCATGCTGCCTTGCGGACAGAAAGACCCCTGCACCCTTTTGGTGATACAGTGAAAGCTGGAAGACTTACTCTGAAGCCAAAGCCCTGCGCCACCACCTGTGCAATGAGCCCAGGCTCCTCTGCCTGTCTCGGCAGAGCCAGCGGTGCTCGGGCTCGATCTCTCCTTTGGGACGGATGAATCGTGCCCTAAAAGTTAGCTGAGGCAAATCCCRCTTGCTTGAGCAAGACTTCATCCGTGAATCCACCTGAACCCCTGCAACATCTCCCCCCCTTGCTGTGTACCCCAAGGCGCCCGGGAGGGATGAGGGATGAGGGATGCACGCGYGCAGCTCCATGCCGTGGCCTCTCTCTAACCAGGTGGCAAATCCTGCTGGAAAGCAAATGCCCTGYTTGCAACCCCGTTCCTGCAGCTTCTTCCCTCCGTTTGGGAGAGGGAGGGTGGCTGTGTGACTGTAGACGGTGCCCCAGGCCTTTTAACCCCACCGTGCCCAGGGCAGGGATGAGATAGCCCAGATCCACCTCCAGCGCGGCCCTTCCAGGCCGCTGGGGAACCGGGGTAGGAGGCGGGCAGCCGATGAGCCGAGCGGCGCGGGGTGCCTAGTAAGATTTATTGCGTTGTGTTTTCAATTTGCATGTCGACACAAGACAAACAGATGAGGTTTCAGTGCGGGGAGCCCAATTAATCAGGGCTCTGACCCTTGGACCCGGCTTTCTACGGCCACCCTGCAAAAGCCGCTCGGCCCCGGCACTCCCAGCGCCAAAACCCGGGGGGAGCAGCATCGCTCTCCCGCGCCGCCGAGCTGCGCCCGCACCTCCAGGCAGYGTCGTCTTCCAAGCGGGAGACATTTAAACGGCGAAATGCCGCAGGAGCGGCGTGGTGTTTAAAGGCGAAGATGCGGTTGCTGAAGTTCTCGGGGGAGCAAGCGCGCAAGCGGCGGCGGCGCGGCGTTGCTTATCCCGCTCCCCACGCGTTTGTTAGGACGGGGCCGTGCGAGCCGAGCCGAAGCCGGAGCCTCGGGGCATCTCCGGAGGGGACGGGTCTGCCTGGCAGTTTGCCCTTAAAGTGTYGGAAAAAACCCGGCATTGCCGCCAGCCGCAGGGAAGCCGGGAAACGAGCTGCGGCTCCCGCAAAATCGCACCTAGGTGAAGCTCAGCCCCCGGCAGGCGAGCGGTGAGGCCGCGGTGAACGCAGCCGGGCGAAGGAATTGGCGTGAGGGTAGACGCTGGGCCGGGCATCAGCTCCTGTCCCAGATCCCTTCGCTTCCCTAAATCTTTTTCCCATTGTATTTTTGGATCCCTGCCCTCCCCTTATCACTGACAGCAGCAGCTCATGACCCGGAGGTGCCGCAGGGGCTTGTTTCGGCACCCCGGGGGCTGCGTCGGGGCACCCCGGCCGCGGACGGGGCAGGAGGTGCTGTCGCTCCGCGCTGCAGCCCCTCTGGAAGCCACGGGAAATGCCTGCTTGCTCGCCCGCTGCCGGCGCGCTGGGTCTGGCGGTTGATGCTGCAGGGACGTCGTCGCAGCGTGGGTCTGAGCCCGGGAGGCTCTGGCTTTGCAGCGTCCCCGGGAAGGCGCCGCCGCCGCCGCCGCCGGGCTCTCCCGGCTCGCCTCCTCCCGCAGTTCAGCACTGGAAGCGTTACAAAGCTTTCTCCCAACCTTCAGCCCAAAGCTTTGTTCGTGTGCATCTGTCAAGTGCCTTTGGTGCTGTGTAATGCTAAATAATGCTAATTTTATTCCAGCTGCCTTGCCTGTGCTTAAGAACACTGTTGCAGAGGAAGAAAAATCAACATCAGCTGGAAGTGCTGGCTCTGAGAGAGAAATGTCAGGGAAGCAGCGGGGGGCAAGACTGAAAAGCTGAGGGAGATTTCAGGCAAGGGAGGCGAAGACGGAGGTCTCTCCCCATCCAGCCTCCGCGTGAGGCCGGCAGGGAGAGAGGATGTCGGGGCTCAGCCCTGCTGCAGCGCCCGGCTCTCAGCATCTTCGGCTGAAGCAGAAAACCTGCCGCTTTCCGGCCCTGCCGGAGTTCCCCGTGGTTGAAGGTGGTGGTTTGACAGCGCAGGAGAAGCAGGTATCGGCAGAGGGGAGGTTGCAGTTGCAGGAGGAAAGCGTTCAGGCCTCACYGAAGCCCCTGTGTCCGTGCCGGCACGTTACGGGCCAGAGTGCAGGGGGATGGGCTTTTCCTCCCTGCCCCAGACATCTCCGCATGCTGGCAGGGAATTTCCACCTTGGCTTTAGGTCAGCCCAGCATGTTATTTTATTTGACTCTATTTAAGAAGAAAATTGAGTGGAGGGGAAGGTAAAAGCATTTTCCCTCTCTCGTGCCCTCCTTGCTAGAAGGTGAACGCGTTGGCCATTTCCTGCCTGCGCAGAGGGGATGTGCCTGGACTTTGTCAACTCAAATTCAAATTAAGTCCCAATTTGGTGGCTCTGTGTGGGGCCCAAGGGGCAGGTGGGGTAAACAGCAGCTACAGATGTGGAAAAGCTGTCCCTGCTGCAGGAGGAGAGCAGAGGTGCCGGCTACCCCCAGGCAACTCCTCCTTACCGGCCCTGAACCTTGGGGAGGTGTGTGCTGGGGCCAGGGTCATGTCCAGGCTTTGGGAAGGAACGAAAAAAAAAGAAAAAAAAAAAAAAAAAAAAAAAAAAGGGAAGGAAAGAAAGAAAAGAAAGGAAAGGATCAAAGAACAAAGGAAGTAAGGAGAAAGATAAAGGGATAAAGAGAAAAAGGAAGAAGGAACAAAGGAAGGAGAAAAAGAAAGAAAAAATAAGTAACAGAAGAGAAGAGGAGAAAACYATAGGCTAGAAGGAGCTATTTTGAGGAACTAATATGACCTTCCACATGTTCAAAATCATCGAAACAGAATGAGCAAACACAAGGGAAAAAAAAAAAGGTCCCTTGACTATTTGCTTGTCTAGAAGAATGAATTTGCTYGGTCTGGGTTGTGCCCTCTTCTGTSTTTGCTTTCTGCAAATATCCAGCCCTCGGGTTTTACCTGTACAGAGATTTGGGGCGAACAAATCATAATCATGTGCACACAAATTAGTGCTGAGATGAATTGGCTGTTTCTAATGTYAGTCGCAGAGCAGGACACGAGAAACCACCCTGAGCAGCCGTGTCCTGCTGCAACAGGCCTGGCCTCACAGATACCGGCTGGTTTTAGAAAAATCACAGATTTTAACAGCATGTTTCAATAATTATGCTTACCATCTGCATCTGAGGAGTTTGAAGTCTGCTTCCAGACATATCCTAGGCAGAAAAATGGGACAATGGGTTTTTTTGGTGCAAACTTTTGTCTCTGCTCCTCCACGGAGGGTTTGAAAAATGTTTGGCTCAGGGTGAATGTGTGTTCGCATACAGATRCATCCGGACAGTGTATGTCCGTAGGGATCTCTGCGTATGTGACCCCAAGTAGGCTTTTGTAAGCTTTTGAGTCCTCGGGAGGCCTCCAAGCTGCTCTGGAGGGAGACATCCACCCAGCTGTGGCCAGATGTGGGTGCCAGGGACCTGTCTTTGCCCAGCTGTTCTGCTCTGCTCCCAAAATACCATTGCTGATCACATTCACACCCACCCAACGCTGAAAAATCCCTGCCCGGTTGGCCCAGTCAGGCTCCACCCTTGGGCCCAGCTCAGTGCAGACCTCATGGTGTGACACTGGCATGCAAAACAGGAGCTGTCGCTTACGCCGGCACATTAGTGACATGGGACAGGTTCCTGCCACCCGCTGCRGCGCTGCCACCCCCCCTTCATTCCTGGTGACCTCTGACCACTGCAGGGGTGCATGGCGGGGAGGGGGGTGTCTCTCCTCAGCAGTACTTCTCCCAACTCCCCATAGATGGGAGCAGAGGTCTCCTTTTCCTCCCACTCCAGTTTGGTGGGACAGAGCAGACCCTTGCGGAGCAGGGGGGTTTCTGCATGAGTCTGAAGAGGAGAAATGACTGTTCATCCACTAGTTTTGGGGTCTGTGAAGAGGCCAAAATGACTGAGCTGGACCKCCAGCCCCACTGAGGTGGAGGATGCCACGGAGGGAAGGGGCCACTCAGGCGGGACGTGACTGCCTGCACGCATCAGAGACCCACTTTGCGGTCTCTCCCCAAAGCCCAGGGCAGCCCGCAGAGGAGGGAGATCATCGCTTCTGGWTAAGGGATAGCGGTCAAGTCATGCCCAGGCATCCCTGGGTTGTCTCTGTAGGGTGGGATGACACCTGAGGGCTCCCATGCCTCCCCAACACCATGCTAATGTGTCAGGAGCAAAGGTGTGCTGAGTGCTAGGGGGACATGCCCGCTCTTGCTGGCTTCCTCAAAAAGCCCCTGTCGTGGGTGCAAAGCCCACAGCCTAGGGCACCCACCGCTGCTCGCTGCAGCCATGGCTGAGGGTGCAGCCGGCGGGCAGCTTGCACCCAGTACTATGATGGGGTCAAGATGATCTGTACCCATGCTTGCACCCCATCAAAGCCATGGAGTGATTTATTTCTCCTGCTTGCTGCCCCCTCATATTTTCCACAATTCTTTTATGTAAGTCGTGACACTGATTAATAACGCTTAGCACTTTCCAGCGCCGGAGCACATTGCAAGTATTTCAATTATTCCTCGCAACACCCTTGTCAGGGAAGGCAATGTGTCACCTCGCTAACTTCCCAGCCTCGCTGCCTGCTGGTGGACAGAGGTGGAAGTGCTCATCTGCATGTCGTTAGTCCCACACTGCTGGCACTTCATGAGTTTCCTGCAGCAAAAGGGAGGGCAGTGCAGCGCAGCTTAGAGCAGAGGGAGCCTGCTTGCCTTCCATGCAGCAAGAGGATGGGGAGCATTGCAACTTCCATACTTGCCCTCTTTTTGCCAGGATTGCAGTGGCAGGAAGAGGGATCATGCGTGACTCCATGGAGCTCTCCCATCTGTGCAAGCTGGGTTTTGGTGCAACTTTCACATGGCTGCAACTTGTCTGGGTTWAGGAGATGGAAAGAAGTGACTTCTTCTGCCTCCAAACTGGGAGCAGTCTGCAAGCTAGAAGTAGAAACTATATGAGTGTGAAAAGCTAGTCGGGAGAGGGTTAACAGCCTTCTTGTGGAGACAACATCCTCTGAATTGTCCCTTCCTGACAGATATTGTTATGGCTTAAACCATGGGAGCTGCTTTATCTTCTGGAATAAAAAGCCTGAGCAGGATTTAAAATAGGAAGATCTGTGGCTGCAAGTTAGGAGCAAGAAATGGGCCGTTTTTAACCAAAGCAATTTCCTTAGTAGACCATTTTCCCACCTTGCCTCTGCTGTTATGGCTGGTAATTGCAGCTGGATGACAACTTTCTCTGCTTCTTTCTCAATTCTGTTTTTCTTCTGGCTCTGCCCTGTGGCCAAGTCACAAAACTCTTTTGCTCAAGATATCAAGCCCCCAGTGCAGCCCTAGGCCTTCTTGCAGAGCATGGCAGACCTCAAAGGTAGTGAGGATGGCTGTATGGGACCCTGGCCTAGGACCCTGCACATCTGAGGGCTCCTCATATCTCCTGCACAAACCAGGAGTCTTGCCCATCATCTCCCCCTAGTGTGCTCTTCTGCGTTTGTAACCCAGTCCTGTGTCATCCTGGGCTCTATGTCCAATGAAAAGGTCAAGAAGCATCTTAAAATGAATCTGGGTGTTTGACTGTGGCCTTTCCCATGTGTCCTCACACTGCTGGAGCTGTGCAGTTGTCACTGGGACAGAGCCTTCCAGCTTGCCTTCACTGGAAGGCTTCATGTAACCAGAAAATCCCAGCAACCCTCATGTGATTTTCTTTCARAAGGACAGAAATGCAGGTCAAACCAGACTGCTCACTCCCGCAGGCTCTGCAGGGCTTCGATGTGAAGTGGCACTGAACACAGCAGCCCAGCCGAGCTCTGGATGCGGCTTACAAAAGTGGATTTTTCCAGCCCATAAGCTTCACAGATGCTTCCCACAGCCTTAGCTCGGGCAGGAGTCCTTTAGCTCCAGCCTTCAGGGAAGAACAGGGCTGGACCATGGCTCTTCTCATCCATACAGCAAAACTCAGCGGGAACYCAGGAGTGCCCCTACCCTGGCAATGTGGCTTCTTCCCGCCGTCTCTCCCCTCCTGGCCCCTCTCTCCCCTTGCAGACCCAGTCGGGGGGCATCATCTCCTTGGCAGCCCCTGCTCTGTGATTCCTTCCAGTGCTTCTCAGGGAGTTGGAGCAGCTCTCCCGGCCTCTGCCCCTTGCACTCATTAAAGCAGCTTGCGCGGTGCCCTCTTGACACTTGTAACMCGGGAGCACATGCCTGTGGAAAGCCAGGCACTGGTGATATCCCCTGAGCCCGCTTCTGGCTTTCCTTCCCTGGCTCTCACAGCCCTCCTCAGGACGGCTATAAATTTGGCAGGAGCTGTATGCTTTCCAGACCAACAGCGTCTCACATTTCTCCTGCCACTAGCTTAAGTGTCACCCCTTCTTGCTGGCCTCCATTGCTTCTCCCCTCTCCCAATAGCCCTGTTTGCTGCCTGCTGCCCTCCCTCCGCTCTCTCCTCCGATGTGGCAGCAATTCCCACTGCTTCAGCTGGGGAGATGTTGGAAAAGCTGCTGCTGGGCTCTGCCAAGCTGAGGTAAATGGATGTGGAGCGGGTGGGTGGGAAATGCAGCTGGGAAGCATCCCGTGGATCCACAGCAGCGCCGGAGCCCTGCTCCGGCACCCCGAGTGTGCAAACCCATGGAGGGATTGCCCGTGGGGTTTAAACAAGAGCTCCTCGTCATCCTGCAAGGGGCTGGGCGAGKGAGATGAAGGCACCGTGGCCAGACCCTGGGGTAGGTTCAGGGCAGGGTGGAGGAGGTTTCTCTTTGGGAACCTGGGAGCCCTGCAGTGGTCCTTCTCTGAGCTCAGTGCCTAGGCAGCAACACATCCTCTCTGGGGGCTAGGCTTGAGTTAAAACATTTTTACGAGATTTGGGGTACTTTGGAGCCAGAGTTGGAAATCACATTGCTTTTGGGACTGGAAAACTGCTCACAAGCCCCATCAGCACAGCTTCAGACCTGCCCCGTGAGCAGGGACCTCAGCTTCAGGCTGCCACATGCCAGGTTGGGATCCTGGGAAATCTCTGTGCTGTGCTGCCTTGTCTCTCCCCATGCCATCAGGGAGGCTTGGGGGCTGCCCGGGGCAGAGCTCGTGGTGTGCTGTCTCTCCTGAAGCCTGTAGCCAGAARAATCACTGCTGCTCACTCCCCAGGGAGTGATTTGAAACACTGGGTCTCCCCGTTCAGGTGTCCCGCCATGTCCTTCACCTGTATCACCCAGCTCKGTAGGACCAGGGTCTCCGGGCTGCAAAGGTGCCTGGATTCAGTCCTGGGTACGCTGTCCTCTCCATCGTGGTGTGGGAACCAGCGTGTCTGCCCCAAGCTSTGTCTGTGCACCAACTGCTGGAGATGGCTGGGCTGGCCTAAGGCACAGGAGGCTGCTGGGCTCTTTGGAGGTCGTTTTCTATCATGTCCTCTTTTGGGGAGCTTTTTAGTAAAAGGCAGAAAAGACGCTTCCTCCTCACACCTACTTGATCCTTGGTCTCTGAGTAACGTTACCTTTGAGTGGAGGAACTCAAAGGCTCATTATTCATTAACTCTGCCAGAGAGTTTCCTGGCAATTAATTTTTAATGGGTTGAAAAATCTTCTACCTAACCCTGTTTTCTTCAGAACAGGCCTCCAAAGCTTCTCTCGCCCTCTTGATGTTTCTAATCATTATCTCCCACGTTCCTGCAGGTCTTTTAGAAACCAAAGCTGGGGAAGAGATCGGAAAGTGTTATTATTTCATTTGGGTTAAACTGTATCACTGCAAGTTTCCTTCCCCCCCTGGGCACGATCATCCRCGTATCTGATCAGCAAACATCTGCCTAAGCCACCCGCTCACGCCTCGCGGGGAGCTCGCGGGAGAAAAACAGCCGGCGAAGAGACAACGCTGCTGACGTCACCTGCTGCTTTTTGCTCTTCCCCCCCCCCGAATTTTATTTCTGAAGGACATTTGCATAGAAAGAGGATCTTTGTTTCCGAAGATTTTGCCGGCTCCTGCTGCCGATTCCCCATCTGGAAGCTTCACCCTTTCGCCGCGCTTTGCCGCAGCGACCGGAGCGGCCCCGCGTTTGCCGGCACCTCGGCGTYGGTCCGCGCTAGCGCCCAGGCGGCCCCAGAGCCGGTAGCAGCAGCGCGAGATGCCTGGGCGCGGGATGGCCCCGTCGCGCCGGGCTGCCGCCTCCGTGCCTCGGTTTCCCCGGGCAGCGCTACGTGGATGTATATGTGTGTATATATACATATATATGTATATATATCACCTTGGGGAGCGTTTGTGTGAATTAATTACTGCCCATAAAGGTCTTTTAACAGATGAGGAGTGACACAAATGCATAAACAATGAGTGTAATTTGTACAGTGCTCAAAGGGAACGAGGTGCTAAATTAGTAATACAGCAAACACCACCACAGCGATACATCAAGTGCTGCTGGCGGGAGACAAGCGCACGGCCGTAACCAGCTGGGCGCGCAGCCTGCCCCTGGAGACCCCGGGGCTCTGCAGCCCACCTTGGCTCAGACCTGCTGACCTCACTACAGAAAAGGCGATTTTTTTTTACCATTCAGCAGTTTAAAAGATGTCCTTCTTCTTCCTCTTCTCTCTCTCTCTCTCTTTTTTTTTTTTTTCGGTGGGTGTTTCCTCTTCTTCCAAAATAAGCATGAATTTCTTTTCTTTTCTTTTTTTCTCCCCCCCCCCACCTCATATGAAAAATGGAGGAAAGAGAGGACAGGCTATACTCACTCTGGAAGAACATCCTTTGGTAAAAATATATTTATCTTTTTTTTCTCTCAGATAAAAAATAAGACTTTTTGTTTTTCCTCCAACAGAAATTTTTAAATAATAGAAGATTTCCCAGGGAAATGATCTCTTTTTCTCAGTTGTCAGCAAGGGTCATTTTATCCCCTCCACCCCTAAAAAAAAATAGTGGTATTGCAAAATTTGCATTGAGTTGCAAGAGCTCTTAGCCTGCGTTGCCACCTGGGAGCCACTTCGAGAGAAGGAGCGCGAGCATCTTCCTCCTGGGTCCCGCGCCGCTGGGGCCGAGCCTGCTTTTGCGGCTCCCTGCAGCCCCGAGGCCGATGGCCAAGTTGGGGCTCTGGCCCCAGGCACTGGCTGTATTGCCTAGGAAGGGAAAAACCCCTCTGCTCTTGACCCTGCTCAAGTCTCCAGAATGGGTAGGTGGGAAGAAAAACACACAATTCCTTTGTAGGAATTTATAACTGAAGTGGAGTCACTGGGATACAATTAACGTGGAGCCCCCGGTAATGTTTCAAAGCAAAGCTGGATTTTCAACCTCGTAGGAGCTGAAGCCGAGAAAAGGGATCCAGTGGAAATTGCATTTTGAACGAATGACTCTCGTCCCGCAGCATTTGCAAGTGCAGCTGGTTTTCAGACAGATTTTTTTTTTTCTCTCTGTTGGAAATACCAAACTGTTGAAAGCAAAACAGCTTGTGGAAATGCACGAATTGTGAGGAAAATCCATTCTCACTGAAAGAAAAAGGGAGGAAGTGGTCAGAACATCAAAATGCCTGTGCACAGTATACTGTAATGTATATAAAATAATTCAATAGTAATGGGTAATTAAAATCAGGACAAAACATTTCGATTTTATCCAACTGCGCTGACTCAAAATGATTGAATTCCAGTTCACAGGGAAAACGCCGCCTTGGTTTTGGTCCGTTTTGGAATGAGGACTGTTTGGGGTTTCTGGGCTCTCCTGAGGAGCAAACTCCGAATTTCTTCCTCCAGGAGGAGGCCTGTGTGGGGAGACCCAGCCGGGGAGCTGCAAGGGAGCGTGGGGCGATTCCTGCAGGGAAACCAGATGTGGGAGCAGCCAGCAGCGCGCGAGAAACCCGTCCCGGGGGGCAGAGGGGTGGGCGGCCGAGGTGCACTCGGCTCCGGGGGCAGTTCAGCGGCGTGCATGCAAAATGTCTCGAAAACGCCTCCTCCAGGGGCCCGTGYAAGGCGGCTGGGACCAGGGACACCCCAAGGAGGAGCAGTTCCTGCTGGAACACCGCTCGGCCAAAAGTAGGTCTGTGGTTTGGGGGGACGACCCCCGCCAAGGCGCCCCGCTCAGGGTGCTCTTGTGGGGTGCCACTGCCTCTTTCCCGYGCTCCTCCCTCCTCCTGGGTGCACCGCTGCGAAGCAGCTATAACGGAAGACAGGCCTGCTTTTCGTGATCAATCACTCATTAATTCGCTCGACGTTCAAAGAAATACTCCAATTCCTTCCATTTCCTCGTCGCGGGCTTTTCTTCTGCTCACTGTTCGCGAGCGGCCACGAGCGCTCKCAGACAGATGGGCTTCCAAAGTGTCCTTGTGGAGTGGAAACTTGAGCCTTCCAAATGTGACTTTCATTTGGTTTTTCTCCTTCTCCCCCYGCCCCAAACTCTTTGCCATCCTTGGCATGAGTTCATGAATAGTTTCAGTTGACTCAAAACTCTCCATCTGAAAAAAAAATGTTCACATGGTCCTGTAAATAAACTCACCTGCCCTAGGGCTGGCCRGTGACTTCCTTGAGGGTTTCCTGGGACAGGCTGATGAAGAAGATGGACACAAGCATGGAAAGACTTGATGCCTTAGGGGCTGCTTCAAGGATGGGGCATAGGAAACTTCATACCGTGCTGCCCATGGTCATTTTTTATGGCATACCAGGTGACAAGGGGTGCCCTCTACTCAGCAAAGAAGAGACCTCCCATAGCTGTTTTAAGAGCAGTTTTGAGACCCTTTAATCCCCTCCAGCCTCCCAGAACGAAGGGAATCTTCTCTGCACTAGGCAACTGRAAACTTCTGTAAACTCTGCAGACCACAGGCTCGTTTACAGTAGCCGAACAAATGTTTAGAGGACAGAATTGCACAGTTTTGGGAGGATTATTCTGGACTTCCCTTTTTGCCTGTGAGATGAAACTGGGCTTTGTGAGAGCAAGGCCTCTCTCCTGCTCCTCCTACAAAATGCTGCAGCATCCAAAGGGAGAAAAACGCTCCCCCAGGGCTCGTGGGATGGTAAGGCAGGACTGTGCTGGTGCAAATGGGGTGCCTGGATGTGAAATGAGGGACATGAAGCAGCTGGTGGCTCCGTGAGCTCCCAGCTCCCTCCCGTCCATCCCAGTCTCCCTCTGTTATTTTGTGCCCCCCCCCAAGGTGTCCCTTTGCTTCATTCTGCTGTTCCCCTTTATTGCACTTTGTACCCATTGAAATTTATTTGGGGTCTGAAAGTGATAAACTCCACATTTGGGCCTTTTTTTTAAAGCCAAATGTTTGTGGAAAGGAATATTTAGCCAGGCTCATATTCCATCCTTATACAAATCTAATCCAGACGCAAGCCAACCAGCAGGACTACAACTGCTCTTAATACTCACCGCATTCCTAGCTTCATAGTTTTCATTAGAGAGAGAAGATGTCMGTGCTTTAATTGCTTCAAGGATTCCTCGTACCTGCTGCAGGCGCAGCCTGGGCTCCGCAGCCCGCCTCTCCCCGCAGCGGCTCTGGCCGCCCTGATGCCTCCCCTCGCATACGTAACTCCGATCCCTCCAAGCTCCCGTCCTTTCCCCCCGCTGCTCCAGCCTGGCTTTCCTTAGCCCAGGCTGTTGAAATTGCCGAGCTGTCTCTCTTTGTGGTGGTGCACGAAGGCCATCAGCCAAGAAGGTGACTGTATTCACAGAGGATTTAGTCTATTAATTGAATTTAGTCTATTAATTAATTTTGATTTCCTCTATTAATTTTCAGGCTTGGCACTGATAAGCTCTTTGTTATCCCCCTTGTTCTCTCCAAAGGTTTCTTTTTACATTTGTCTGCCGAGCTTCGGCGATGCTCCTGGGCTAAGCGGTGCGAACTGCAATTTGCGGCTTCCAAGCGCAGCTTGTAAACCGGTGCTAATCCACGGAGACATTTAATAAAGCAGCTCTGGTTCAACGAGGGGTGAGAAGGCCAGGGGTGGAGGAGTGGCTCCTGTGTCCTGCCTGGGTCTCCCAGCCCAGCCCAAAACGGTGCAGAGAGCAAGGGTTGGAGCAGGTGGGTTAACCAGCATCCCTGCCAGACGGGGGTGACATGGGGTCCCTATCCTCCAGCAGGGACGAGGACAAAGGTTAAAAAGSTGTTGCAATGCTAAGACACTTCCCTGCTTTCCCTCAAACCTCCCAGCCAGGCTACCAGCAGGACTCCAATTGCTCCTAATACTCACGATTTTCCTAGTTTCATAGTTCTCATTAAAGAGAGAAGATGTCAGCTGTAATCAGCTGATCCCTGTTTTTTTCCATGCRTGCTGCTGGGAACAAGAGTTGCTGCTTGGGGGGAGCTGAACTGGGATGGCTGCTGATGCTGGGCCTCAGCACCACCATCTTTCCCATGCCTGGTCCGTGCAGGCTGCATGGACAGGAATGAGCCCTTTGCAAAGGCACAGATCCTTGGGGATTGTCCCTTGTGGAAGATCTCCTAGGTGGKGTCACAGCATGGGCAGAGGGCGCAGCTCATTGTGGGCTCGTGTACAGACGTAGGTTTAGGTGCTGCAAGGGGACGCAGCCTCATTACCGCATATCTGACTCGGATGTGCTTTGGAGCATCTGTTTGTGGGCTGCAGAATGGCACACTGCTGCATTTGCAAGCTGCATTTTGGAAGGATGGGGGAGAAAGAAAGGCAACCTCACMTGCTTGTTTCTCATACCATTTTCCCAGACTGAGGATTTGTGGGTTCGGTCTGTTCAATGGGCCATGGCGTCTCCCAGGCTCGTCTCCTCCCATACCTTTGATCTGGAAACACCTTTCACTCCTGTGCTTTTCACACAGCATCTTGCAATCCTTCTTGCCTTTGCATCTTCCTTCATTAGCAGCCTTCTGAGTGATTCAATTTAGCCACCACTAAGCACTTGAACATTGCTGTGCTCTGTGATTTACAAAGCATGCTGTCTCTAGTGAATTCCTTGCCTGCTGTTTTCTGAGACCTGCTGGGGAGCAAAGCAGCTAAACATCATGAAACAGCTGCTTTTTTCTCCTCCTTTTTAGGTCTCAGAGGATCGAGTGATATCTGAGAGCTCCTGGAAACAGCTACAAGTGTTTAGAGCTGAAAAGAGCTGGACTCAGAGCCCTGGACATGAAGTCTCTGCAAACTTGCAGGAGACATCAAATCCCAGCCCTACAGGCCTTTCTTGGGGCAGTAAGTGATGAGCTGGCACGGAATAAGGTGGTGGGATCTATTGTCCTGGGCTGGAGAAAAGCATGTGGTCATCTATGTGTGTCCAGAAATCCACTGAGGAGCATGCAGACCCCTTCCTGGGAGTCTGTGGGAGCTTCCTGGAGGGAGCAGCTGCTCAGYATACGCGTACAGGCAGCCATCCTGCAACAGCTCCTTGGCTGAGTCCTGGCATGCTCCTTTCACCTGGGTGAGCACAAGCAGCTCGTACGCTGCTGTCCCTGCAGCCATGGTGGGAACAGGGCTGGTGCTGCACAACAGCAAGAGGGCCACGGAGCAAATTCCTGTCTTCTYTTGGGGATTTTCCTTTCCCTGTTGCTCTGGACATGGCATGGCTGGGGCAGAGGGGAAGAACCGGGAGCCAGAGACATTGCAGCCTGGAAGAGATCTCAGCATCAGGCTTTGATTACCTTCTTCCCCCAGGATAGACAACTTTTTGGTCTCTGCCTGAGCTTGGAGGAAGATAAAGACAGAATTTTCCTGGTTTCCCAGTGTCTGGTTGGGAAAGCTAGAGAACACAGCTCTCTGCTGTGCAGGAAAGCCCATGTGCTGGGATGGGCCAGGTGCTGGGCTATGAATGAGGAGAGGGCTGGCTTACACATTCAGACCCTTACACTAGATGGCAAGGATGGAGGCTTTGCTCTAACCCACGACTCTGCCCTCCCTTGCACCCTGTCTTTGGAGTTGGCTGCAGATGAAATGCTTGAGTAGAGGGAAAGCCAGGCTGGTTGATGCAGGGGGACTTGCTGCAGGTCTGTACAGGACCAGGTAGACTCTTATAAGTGGCTCAAATCTTAGCATGCGGGCAAAGTTTGGAGAGGGAGAGCTGTGCAGGCATGGCACACTTTAGCCCACCAGGTCTTGGATGGTAGGATGCACAGCACATGTCTCCAGGATGGTGAGCTGAAGACTTGGCACCTGACATGCCCAGGGAGATGCTGATTCTCCCATCCATCCCGTCCTGATGGGGATGCCTCAGTACCTAACTGCAGCCCTCCCTGTGGGGATGCCCTCAYGGGAGTCGTCCCTCCCTGGCCTTGCCATGGCTCTGCTGAAGTGTGTCGGACACRGTGCACAGCCCTGAGCTTTCTGCACATGTGGCAGAGACCCTGCAGAAGAGGAAGAAGTCTGGAAGGCAGTGCTTGTCATATTCATTTCCAAGGGCTCATTCAGCTGGATGCAAACTCAGGAGGCTCCAAAGCACCATGTCTGTGTTTCTAAATGCTCTCGGTGCCTGGAGGGGTCCAGAAGCTGGAGGCTGGAGGCAGCCAGGAGCTGACGCCAGGGCAGCTGCAGAAGCAAGGGGGAGCATGGCACACCAAAGAGGGCTGGTGACAATTAGTTCCAACCACAGCAAACTGTAATCACCGAATTGTTCAGGAATAATTATGCCTTGATAACAACATTACACTTTCTATTTCCTTTATTGCTGTTCTTGTTAAATATAATTACCATGCAAATTGCACAGTGTAAGCAAGCCCAGGTGATTAACAGGGCTGTGGGGGCCTTGGGAGCAGACTGAGGTGACTGCAAGTACGTATCTGTCTGCTTGTTTAGTTATCTGTCCAGATTTGCTCTTGCGAGGTGTCCTTAGATAATCAGGGATTGTCAGACGGCCCAGCTCAGAGAAGCGAAGAAACACTGTCATAGGGACACCAAGAGGGATGGCTCCAAACTGATCAGCTCTCTGCCAGTGGGTCCAAAGCAGGCTTTGCTGTGAAGACGAGCATCTGACTTCCTGCATGCGTCCTTTGAGAACTGCCCTGTGCAGGGCTCCCTTGGGCTGATAGGTTTCTCTACCATCCAGTATCCCTGGCCTTTCTAGTACCCTTCTCATGTCCTTCATTGTGGTGTCTGGGCACCTGCTARCTGTTGCTGCTCCCACAGCATGCAGCTCATCAGCATCACTCCTGCCACTCTTGCTGTGCAACTACTTGCAAAAGTAGGAATGAGAAGACACCCTTTTCTTTCTTCCTTCAACCCCCACCAGCATGTTGGTGTCTGAAGAACATGAATGGGAAGGCAGAGGAAGATCTGTTAGGCCTAATAAAGTGGAGATTTATGACAGAAACTGCTGAACAGGTTCCCAGGTGAGGGCAAGAGAAGGACAAGAGTCAGAGAAAAGGCWGCTGAGCAAATCCACAGTGTGGAAGGATGATCTTGCAGTAGCCCTGTGGGATGAGGATCGTTCCATGTGGCTCATCCCTGAGGATCTGTGCAGGCTCATCCCACTGAATGGTSTCTAACCATCTCCTTATCTTTGCCYTCTTCTGCAGCTGATGAAGATAATTTCTTGCCCTTACCCTGTGCCCGAAGTGCAGGTGGGTCCCTGGATGCAGAGCACAGGAGGGATCTGGTCCACCCACCATGGTGTCTCCCCTACATCTTTCAGCTGCAGTGACACAAGGGCCTCAAAYCCTCACTGGTGAATGTCACCTTCCTCTCATGGCACTCAGCATATCAGCGATGGAGCAGGGCATGGTAGCARCTAGAGAGGGACCTTGGGCTCCTTGGTCTGCTGCCAAACTTTGCCAGGGCTGAAAATCAGAGCCCTTGCCCAGCAGTTGCCMCAGGACTGCATCAGAGGCAAAGATGGACTGGGAGGCAACCTGCTCTTCCCTGTCTCCACTGACTGSCATATAAATCCTGGACAACCTCTTTTCTTGGTGACTGGCTCTACCAAGCTGAAAAAGGTGAGCCAGGATCACTTACCTGTTGTGCGTCCCAGCAAGGCTGGGAGACCTGGCAAGTTGTGGGCTCTTGACTCTTCAGATGAAGTTCTCTCTCTATAYGTACATGCACACATACATATGTGCTCTGAAATTATTATTATTACATTGCCAGACAATCCTTCTTCATTAGGGTTTGGAATTTGCTTTTGATGTTTTCAGTCAGATCTGTAATGTTATTTAAACACAGTGGGTTTGRGAGAGTTTTTTGTTATTTTTAATGCAGACCAGATTTCGCTGGGAAAAGAGAATAAAATTATTCTGCATCCCCAGCAACTAGCTGCCTCCCTGGTGGCAGGAACCAGGAGGGTCCTCGTTGCTGAATTCAGCCTGTGGCCCTTTGAAATTGCAGCCCAGTTGCCAAAGAGAGGACAGCAAGGAAACTACCTAACCAACAAAAGTCCTAGAACTGCCATTTGCAAAGCGGTGATGAGGAGAGATTAAAGACAATACAAAGAGGGACTGAAGACTAAATGAACACTTTGCCTCATTTTCTGATGAGTGCTGTTGCCCATGGGAGCAAATGCATGAAGTGTAATTAGAAAGAGAGGCTGGGAATGATCACAGTCAGTCTGGAGGTGAAACTTAAAGAGCCCAATACATTGAGTTTGGTGGGACTGGACAATCTCCGTCACAGGAAGCCAGCACATCAACAAATGGGAATTTAAGCATCTTCCACAGCAGGTGAAGCATGTTTCAGTGTGAAAGGCAAGCTGAGAAAGGGGCATACATGACATGAAGGTAAGCAACAGGTAGGATAAAATGCCATGTGGGCTGGCAAAGGCAGGTGGCCCCAATTGGGCCACACTCCTTGTCAGGGAGGTTTAGTGAAGAAGAGGCGTACTCATCCTAGCGGCCATCCCCAGTGTCTGGTCTGACTGAGGGCTGAGAGGGTTCATGGTAAGCTCACAGGGAGAAYAAATAAGTGTGATTTAACTGGTTATAAATAAGCTGATGCTGGAATCTCAGAGCTGTTTTCTACCCAGTAGTGCAGGAGCCTCCCAGAGTGCCAGTATCTTTCAGAAGAGGTGGAGAAAGGTATGGGATAGGGGCTGCTGGCAGAGATGGAAGCACAGAGCTGGAGGGGCTCCTAAACATTTTTTTTTAAGCATAGCGAGGCCAATATTAGACGCCGGAGCCAGCAGAGCAGGAGGTGCCATCAGCAGCCCCCTGCAGTGCGGCGGAGGGGAGATGCTCCTTCACCTTAGCTTTCCAAACCAGTGCCATCATCAGTCGAGAGAGCTGCCATCCACTTGAGGCTCTCTCCTTCTTCTTGTCCTGATTATTATGATCATTACTGTCTCATTTTGAGCTGTAAATCAGAAATATTGTGCCTCGTATTTTTCCTCCCCGGGGAACACATAACTAGGGGTGAGATTGGCTCTGAAGTTCAGCGCTGTTCCGTTGAAAGACTGCCTCGACAAATCGAAACTGTCTCACTTTTTAGAAGAAGTTTTGATTGGAATCAATTTTTCTTTCTTTCTTTTTTTTTTTATGAGCATAAAAAGGGAGTAGTTAAAAGTAAGATTTATTCCAAATTCATCTTATCAGCTCTGAGACATTCAATTTTGTAATCAATTCCCACAGGGGATCCACCAAGAAGCCCATATTCAGAATCAATCTTGTATTTCATTAGGTTATTTCTGGTGTTAAAAAATAAGATTGATTCTTACTTTATGTTATAGCACTACAGCAATTTATTTTTTAATGATATGAGGTAAGAATCAATCTCTGGCTTCTTCTT
>NW_028186105.1:609706-713444 GCF_003343005.1 Rhea americana
CCCCCCGCTTTTCCTGCATTAGTTTTGCTAGAGCTGAGAGAATTTAGCAAGTTTTGAAGGACTTTCAAATTATTTTTGTACAAATTTAGACTCTCTTAATGCCGGTGTGTAGCTCATGGGATCTGTGGAGCACCAAGAAGCCTGATGAAKGGCACAATCTGCCCTACACTGGGATTTTGGTAGTGCACTCCTGAAAACGACTGCAAGTATCATTTTCTGTTGGCCCAGTCATTTACGCCAGAGTGCAAAATGCAGATTTTTTGCTTGATTTGCAATAATGTGAAGACTCCAGATTTGAGATTACTGGAATAATCCACAGCCTTGTTCCTATGGGAGGACTTTAGCCAGGATTGGTGTCTCATCTAGAAACATTCTCCTTCTAGACCATCCCTGTTGCAGCAGACAAGGCATGCAGATTGCTCAGTCACCTCACTTGCACGCTGCTCTGCAGCCCCACAGCAGCAGGTATCCCAGCCACCTCAGACTCCCACATCACATCTAGCATCCACAGGAGCAGGTTTCTTACCTTCTTCCCCTACGCGGTCCCACTGCCACTGTCCTGGAGCAGACAAACCTCGGAGGTGTCCAGCCTTTTGCTGGGGCTGCTCYCAGAAAGGGCGGAGGGAAGTGATCACTCATGTCCTTATCTCTCGCACTGGGAGGCACAGGGAGATCTGGTCTCCGCTCACTCCCTGCCTACCTCATTTTGCCAGCCAGAGCAGTGATCTGYATCTCAGCCCATTCTCCAATGCTGACATGCTGCTACTGCTATTTTCTGTGAGAGGAGCTGGGAGAAGTCTTCTTGCCAGCACAGATCTCCTGCAAGGCTCTTCTACCTGCCTCATGCTGGCAGCAACATCTGTTGGAGAGGTCTCCACCCTGTCTTCTCCCAGCACCCTGCTCTCCACCCAGCAGCACTGATCGTTAGCCACTCCTGTAATTACAGTAACAATAATTRTCCATAACTAAATTAGTCATAAACAACTCGTAACAAGTTGTGATTCATCACAAGTGTTTCAGAAGTCACTCAAGCAAGCACAGGTGTTTTCCATAGCTTGCTGGGAAATTTTCTGGCTCGTAGCACCAGGACTTGGTCATAATGTGGGATTTCACTGTGTGRGATTTCACTGTATGGGATTTGCCTCGCTATTCTCAAGAGATTTTGATTAAGGCAGTGGGAAGATCCAAGGGTTCAGCCTTGTCTTTTTTTCTTTTGTTTTCCCTTTGTGCCTAGGAACAGAAGTGCCTAGGCTTCCAGAAGTGAGGGAAATAAACCACCAGCAATGGACCTGGGAGGTGGGTGATTTGCCATCAATGGGGCCTTTGTGTCAGGGCTGGCTGTCACCTTGTGAAGGACTCACTTTCATTTGAATGTAAACTGTGAGTACAGGACCCAGGTGATGGGGTGGCTTCTGGGTCTGGCTGATGCTAGAGGTTGAGTCTAAGAGGCTGAGGTGGTCTCCCTGCACCTCCAACTCCATGAGCCCAGAAATCAAAGCTTCCTAAAGGTCAAGAAAAATAAACTCAGTGAGTCTTGCTGGCCCTGCTGGTGCAACCCTTTACTCTCTAGGGGTGCCAAACCTGGCATTGTGTTCTGCAGGTAGGAAAGAAGAAGCACAGAGCAGAAGCCTGGCTCRCTCCCTAGGCACACGGGAGATCCTGGGGCGGGGTCTCCAAATTTTGCTCAAAAAGTGGAGAAGTCCCTTCTTCTCTTTAATGTACCACTGGCCAAGTGGGTCTGGAAGAATGTCATCCCCAAGAYTCAGCTCTGTGCTTTCAACGAGGGTGCAGGTTTTGGAAAGGAAGGTAACTGAAGAGTGGCATGGAGAGCAGCAAATCTTTCCCTGTCCCTCCTCCACTGGAGCACTCTGAAATCCCTGCCAGAGTTCTCATTAGCAACACATGGCCTAAATATCAGCATTCAGCAGAAGAGCAAATTGTCTTGGTCTGCCTTAAACCCAGCAGCAGCAGAACTATTCCCCAGCCCCAGGTCCAGATCCCCAGGCGGGTAGGCAGGTTGACAGTGGGGTCTCTGGGGTTGCCCTTATGTTCCAGGTTCAGTGGAGGGCTGAACTCTTTTGTCTATAAGCAGGTGCCTGGGAAGCAGCAGTTTATTTGGGAAGCAGCAGTTTATTGGGGGTCTTGCCAGGGATGTCTCCCCCTTCCCATGTCCCTGGGCAAATGGCCCCTAAGTGCAGATACATGATGAGCATACRTATCTGATGTGATGACCTCCATGAGATCCCTCCAGGCTCCCTTGCACACTGTGTTGCTGTGCATGCTGTTGGTACACAGCTCTCATTTTCTATCTCTCTGGCTACCTTCTTCTCTTGTTGCCTCTTCATGCGTGTCTCACTTGTCTCTCTCCGTCACCATGTACCTATCTGTCTGTCTGTGGCTCTGTTAGTCTTCAAAGGCCCTGAGTTCATTTGATTTCATTATCATTTCCCATCTCTTGAGCTCTATCTCTTTGTTTTTTCTCCTTTTCTCATTATAATTTACATGCGGCTTGGGTGCATGCTGGAAATGAAATGCGAGTTTGATAAAGCAGCCACAGCTCTCACTCTCAGCCATGGCCTGAAAGCCCTGGACCCCTTGGAGAAAAGCAGGATTTTTTTTTTTTTTTTAATAAAAGGGGGGGAAAATTGATTTTTTTCCATTGCACTGACACAGAATGAAATCCTTCCAGCAATTACCAGGAGATAATGGCCCAGAATTAAACAGCCCTATCTCACTTTCTAACTATAGGACTTTTTATTTTTTCAGCTTATTGAATACCAAGTGAATAATAATCAGGCAGGCATTAGGCATTCACACTCGTGCTACCTGGGACATGAAAGTACAAACAYATGGCAGAATTCCTTCCTCTGTTATTAACAGCAAACCGCCAAGGTATACAGTGCTATATGCAAATGAAGAGAGACATTAACCTTGTGCGCTGCGCCTTGTTGCTGAACTAGGCATAGCTATGAAGGCTGCCTGGCTTAGGGAAACATCTGACTAGTAGAGAGCTAACTCTGGACCAAAGTGRGCTGGAGGATGACCTTCTTGGAGATATCCAGCACCAAGCACACCTCCCATCTCTCGCCCACCTATGCCCTCTACATTTACTGCAGTGTAAATGTACACGTGGCATGTCCTAACTTTGCAAGGCAGTGCCTGGAAGAGGTAGGTGTAAAGAGAGGGTTTGTAGGAAGACAGAGAGCATGTTGGGACACTGGGGCAATTCTGGATTATGTGGTAATTTTCTGTACTTCCCCGCAGAACAGACACTCCTGTAGGTGATCACATCTTTTTTTCCAGCTCACTTGACCTCTTGGCAGTGAGCTGCAGGGCTCTGTCATGGCTGTGGGGGTGGCACATAGTGTCTGACCAGCCTAGCAGAGCCAGAGCCAGCACATCACTTCTTGCTGAGACAATCTCCATCAAATTACCCAGGAAATCTCAGCAAAAATGTAATTTAGCTGCCTTGATTTAGACAGTGCTTGAAATACAAGGGGATGGGAGGAAATCCAGGAGGATGGAGCATGACTCCTAAAACTGTCAGGAGGTGGCAGGAGATGAAGAGGTGGCTGGGTCTCAGCGTCCTGCTCTGCAGGGTGTTGAACACCCCAGGTGCAACTTCTGTGAAAGCTTTGCAAAGGCAAAGTGCGATGGAGTGGGCAGTGACAGGGAAATGTACGGGGAGCATGGGACTTGTAGCTGTGCTCCGCATCTGCTTGATCTGCAAGAAACATTTCAAAGCCAGATAACAAATTTCAGGAAAAGTTGGAGGCAGAGAGATGTCTCGCTGACAGCAAGCATTCCCCACCACACATTGTCCAAAAGGTTGCCTGGAGAAGTRGGGGATGGAGATGGTCTACTTCAAACAGAACATAGCAATGACCTGACCTCCTACCAGCAACATGAAAAGGTGTGACACTCAAATACTCAAATACTTCCCTGTCTTGTAAGCAAGCTGCAACTGCTATGCCTAGGAGCATTGCCTGTCGCCTGGCCAGGAGCAGGGATGTCTCCTTTACCTGCAGCTTGTGCTGAGCTGAAGCTCAAATAGAAAGAATAGGTCATGGAGCTAGGGCAGATCATGCTACTTGAAAGGGCTTTTTCACCAGAGACATGGATTCATCAAAACTAGAACCCTTTGACTTCAAAATGACTTCTAAAAAGGCCTTTCAAAAATTGTTGAAATGTCTTTTTCCAATATCTACTGGCAGTTTTAATGAAACAGGATCTTTTTTTTGCTTGCAAATGTCTTTACTGCATAATACTTGTCAATTTATAGTCACAGTTGCAAATCACAATTAAAAGCGAAATGAAATCAAATTCTTCTAAATTCAACCAGTGAAGTGATGTTTTAGGGGGTGAAGGTGGTTGATGGGTGTTTTTTTAACTCAAAGATACAGATTTTTCTCCTGCGGTGGAGCAGGGACATTTGTCACCATCTSAAGAAGTCTTCCTGGGCCAGCAGGGAAGCCACGGTGGGCCTTCTGTGCTGTGGGACCAGCATGGGCGAGGGCTCTGCTTTCCTAACCTCAGCTGGAAATCCTCCGGAAGGGGGATCYCCTCCAAGTAACAGGGGATGGTGGAGCAGTGCCTATAATTTATTTAAGCTTTCAAAAGGCTTTTGATACAGTCCCTCACGGGATTCTATYGAGGAAACTTGGTAACCATAAGATGAGAGGAAAAGCCAAGGCATGGATTAAAACTGAGCTAAGACAGGGAGGGAAAAGAGGAATAAAATGGTCAGTTCTCAGCAGGCAGAAAGGTTAATAGCGGAGAGCCCTGAGATCACCCCAGAGCTTGGACAGTTCAATGTATTTATTAGCRCAAACATGGAGGGGAAGGGACCAGCGTGGCTTGCTGGTGGTAGAGCTTGGCTTCAGTGGCCCAGGTGAAGGTGAACTGGGACTAGATCCATCAAAGCAGGGCTAAGGCAGCTGGGCGAGAGGGGCTGCGGCTTGGCGGTGGGCACCAACGTGCTTGGCAAATACTCAGAGCGCGTACTCAGTTGCCATCCTTTCAAGTCAGTGGGACTGATTCACGCCAGCCAAAGTGCCTCAGAAACTCTGTTGCAAAGAGCTGGTGATGCTCACCGCTGCAGCCTGCGTTTTTCAGTTTTCATGTTGGAAACACAGCTGGCATTTCCTTCTTCCCAGCGAGGCTGGACTGCAGCCATCCAGACTCAAATGGCAAGTGCCGAGCACAAGACGACTACTTCATGAATTTAAATATTCATTCAAGGGGTGAAAAAGGTCCAAAAAAAAAGATCTGAAGGAACTAACTGACAAACTAAAAAAAAARAGAGAGAAATATTGACTATTTACTCAGTGAATATTATCCATCTTGTGCACACAGCCCTGTGGAGCAAACAGTCTGCGGACACCTGATTAAACAGTGGTTGTGATAACTGGCTGAGAACGTCTTCTTAATCATTTGTGTGGAGAGAATGCAGATTTAGGAAAAGTTTTTTTTTTATTATTATTTTTCAGGGCACAACCAACTTGAGAAACTGTCTAACTTGGGAAATTATTGCAAAGAAGAATTTGGAAATGGAGGAAAGCTTTTTCTCTTTTCCAAAAGAGAGAAAAAAAAAATACTGGCTTTGAAATGGCTTCTCATTTTGATGCATGAACTAATTGGAGATTAAAAAGAAATCAAAAGGGGAAACCCCTAAACTGACACAAACCGTTTTGAAAAGAATAAAATACAAAATGATTAAAATAAAATATTTCCAAGGATTTCCATCAATCCAAATCTTTTTGTTTGTTCATTTACATTCACAAATTTGGTCTTTTTTCTTTAGAAAAGTAAAACTAAGGAAAAAAATGAGACTTTTGGTGAGAAAGTTTTGAGGAGAAAATTGCTCTCATCTCAAACCTGTGTAGGGATGATCCATGTAAAGAGGAATTAGATCTCAACAGTAATCTCAGACCCAGGGTTTCCTAATTGTGTGCTTGACGTCTCGAACATCCGCACCCTTTTAATGGATTTTCCTAGGTTGATTATACCATTATTTTGCCGTGCATATATAAAACTGGCTGTTCAAAGTCAACTGTAAATGAAAATTGCAGTTGTTAAGTCACTGGGGTGGCTAACTTGCGGGCTGCAAAACAAAACCGGCACCCACTAATTGGCCTTTAAATGACGATGGTGGGGAAATGCTGAGACATGTCTCTGGCATCTGTCGGGCACCTTTGGAGCAAACGGAGCATTAGGAAAGCAAAAGTCACTTGAAAGACCCTCTGGCTGCCAAGGTTAGCAAACTGCCTGAACTGCCGCGCAGCGGCCCAGAGGGACYATCTGGGAGCCTGCACTGTTTGCAAGCTTCCTCTCTTCTCCCAGGTCATTTGCTGCCTGCAATGCTAATTATCCATTMGGAAAACAAACCAGCAAACACATTTCCCTGCCCAGGGTAACCCTGGAGAGCAGGAGGAAGCTGAGGGAACCCTCCTTGCCCTGCTTTGCTGAGTCTGGCGGAGGGAAGAGATGTAAACCTGACCCATGTCCATATCTTTACTGACAGCAATTACACAATAAAATCCAATATATGAGCACTAATAATCCAGGTGATGAACTTTCCAGCTCTGCTGCTCTTCTAGCTTAAGAAGGGACAGTCTGAGATTTCCCAGCCTTCCTGGATGCTTCTGTCTCTCTGCTTTTATGTCCTTCATCTTTGCCCTCATTAGAGCCAGACAGGAAAATAAGATACTAACAAAACATCCTTCAGCCGTATTTGCCACCTTTCAAATGTCAAAGCATTTTGCAGAGATGCCTCCAGCAGGGTGGAGGTGCAGTGGGAGGCCAACAGGCTGTAGCTGCTGGATGTCCCTTCCTTGGGACATCACACCTGCCTTTCTGCAGGACTGTGATAGGTCAGGGACCTGAAGCCCAGGCAGATGATGTCACTTCAGATCGACACAGCCACTTGGCACCTGTGGGCTTCCAGGTCAAATGGGCTGCCCTAGACTCCATCCACCATTCCCCAAAGAATTCCTGCATAGTTGTTTCTTCTTCTGAAGAAAGAAGAAACATGCATTTTCAAAGCATCAAAACCCTCCACTGAGCAGCATTTTCTTCCTCCAAAACAGGCTTATTTTAATAAGAAATTGGTACTGTGGCTATTTATTTAAATATATCTCTATAACTTACGATGACACTCCCGAACAAACCTGATGATTGAAGACCAGGGCATCTTTGTCCTTGGGTACAGAGAACAGCCTCTCCAGCAAGTGAGGCAAAGGCAAAAAAATGAGCAAAAGCAAGTAACACTGACTGCAGTTCTCCTGGCTGATCCTAGAAGGACTGGTCTGTGGACATCACGTAACCAGAGAACTAAAGGGCATCATCAGGGGCTATTAGGTCTGTTTCTTGCGATGGGGCAGAATCACCTCTACCTAAACCGACTGTGAGTTTCTAATACTATCCTTATGGACCTCAGGCAACAGAGACTTAGGTCCCCTCACCGTCATAGCAAAAAGAAGTCCAAATCCTCCCCCTCCCCCCAAAAAAGTATAAAAGTATAAAAGAAGTATRAACTTTTCCTTGTGTCCCACCAAAATCTCCCTCCTTAGCACAGGTAAGTTTTAGAGAGAAATYTGAAAGAAGCTAATGAGATTAAGTTTACCAGCAAACAGCCTTTCAAACATATCTACCYTGAGCTCTTCTTCTCTGTAGCTGCTCTTCTGTGATAAATGTGTATCTTTARCAAAGAAAGACCAGGAGAGCTTTAGAAACACTTCTCCAGATYAGTGATAATAAAATTTGGGACATGAAGTCTTCAAGAATAGTAATAGTACTTGATGGTGCTTTGAGGTCCCATGGATGRGGTGTTGCAACAGTACTCCACGAATGGGAAAACATCTCTGTAGTGAAAACACAAGTCTGGTGTCAACAAGGAGTTAAAACAGGGAACATTGCCCAATGGGAAGGAATGGTGCCCAGTGCCTCAGTCCAAGCTGGACACACAGGAAGGGATTTTCTACCTCGGAGGACCGCAGTTATGGAGAGAAAACAATGAGAATGGATGTGCATTGGGGTCAACARCCCAAACTGGACCTTCTTGTGATGCTTTTTGGAAGGGATCCTAGTCATCCTCTTTGGAAACCTCTTCAGAAAGAAACCGCTCCTGAGGCCCGTGAAAGAAGTGCTTATTTCTTATGCCTATCCTGGTTCCAAATTCTCCATGAAGACTAGCAGAATCAGCCTCATTACCACCCACTGGACCTCTAACTCTAAAATCCCTGACCTGTTCACAGTCTCCATTGCCTTGTGACCTCCTGCAGCTAGTGCTGATAAATGCTGCAAGATCCTTCAGATGGGATTGCCTGCTCTAGTACACCTATACCAGATTGCACCTGAACCCCTGCCTAATCCACCCAGATGGGACAGCTCAGGTCCATTTCCACCTGAGCACCCCAGACTGACCCCTACCCCCRCACACCTTTGCTCAAATCAGCAACTCATGACTAGTGGCAATGTAAGAGCAAGATTTTGTGTATGTCTCTCCTGCTCATTTAATCTGCACTCAGATGAATTGAGTGACTTTGATGATTAATTTGCCCTGTGGATATGTATATGCCTTGCTAGCCCWCTGACTCATCTCCTGCTAGGACATGAGTGGTGGCTGATACAGATGGGTCCCAGTGCCCCTGYAAAAAGGCCACTGAGCTGATTTACAACTTCTATGCTTTCTTCAGCTATCTGCCTTGGTGTCTCATCATCAGGTCCATGACAGCTGAAGTAAAGGAGCATACATGTGCCAGGGTGAGGGCAAATTAATTTCAGTTCAGTTGCCTGGGCAGAAGGGCATCCACTCTAGTGGAGTCTCATTGGCACCAGCCTCCATTGACAAAGGCAGAAAGCTGAAAGAGAGCTACATGTCTCACCGGGTTTGTGCATTGCTTGGCAAGGTAGCAGTTTCGTTTAACATATTTATTAATGATGTGGAAGGAGAGGTAAACAGCTTGTTAATTACATTCTCCTGCCTCAACTGGGAGACATCACGAATGCCAGTGCAGATTGGGTAATAATAGAAAGAGACACCAGAGATGTTAGAGAGACAGGAAGGAAAGAAAATAAAATCCCTCTTGGGCTCGGGCAAATCACAAAATGATCCAGGACTTAAGTATTTAGCAGGAGCATTAAGCTGGTGGCCAGCGCGGAAGAGGTGGGTCTTAGAGCTGCCAAAATTGTTAAGGTGCTCCTAGGAGGCACAGCACACAGATGAGCTGAGCATGAGCGAGCGGGGAGATGATCCTCCTCCGTCCCCCAGCCTGCGTGCGCTGGCTGCCATGTGCCTCGCTGTATTATCAGARCAACAATGACGAACTGACACTGTCTCAAAGAAGAGCTACAAATACGATCTGGGGCCCTGGGGAGGAGGGAATTGCTTCATGAGGAAAAATTAAAAGTGCTTAAATACGTCAAGCTCAGCTAAATGATGTGCAAGGGAGATGGGATAACAGCTGACAAATATTTGAAGAGCATAAATCTAGCACTGATAGTGGGCTATAAATATGAGATAGGAGCTCATATGGGGTGCAAGTGGCAAGGATATAATTTTGGGTACATATAACATTAGTCATGTTGCAGATTGGGGAAGCAATGGTGCCTGCATGGCTGCTTCTCAGCACCAAGATCTGAGATACTGAAAAGGAGGGTGGAAGGGGAAATAGCCACATTTATCACTATGACATGTCACTTCTACAGAATAGCACCCATCCAGCTGCAACTAGAGCTGCTGGCAGAGGGGCTGTAGCAWGCTCCTTCTTGGAAATTGCACTAGGTGCTTACAAAGCCATGACAAGGGGGCAAATGTTCCTGAGTTCTTCAGCAGCTGTGGGATCTCAGAAAACCTGGGAAAGAGGGAGTAGCCCTGGAAGGTGTAGGCAAGTTGGGACCTCAGATACTGAAATGCCTTAAAAAGCCTGTGATTGCCTGGTTCTGGTGTGACTGAGAGTAGAATCTGGTCCAAGACTCCAGCTTTGAGGAACTGAAATTGTGAGGGTCAATGCATGACTGCAAATGTAGATTGAGCCAATGGATCAATTGCACGCAGACCTGGCTGATGCCCCCCTCTCTGTCAGTTTTATATTTTTAATTTGAGGGTGAAAAGGGGTAGTCTGGGGACCAAAAAAAAAAAAAAAAAAAAAGGCTCTGACACAGAGACCACAAGGACTGAAATGTGAGCAAAGATCTCTGCAAAATCCCAAATAAAGGCTGAGAAGAGGAATGTACCACCTTCTCATTGGAGAGAGTGGCAAGCAGTGGGGGAGCAAGAACATATCAATAGCTGGCGGGTTATATGCTCTCAATAACTGTCCACAATCTCTGCTAGCTGTTAGGTCCTTCTGTTTTAACAAAAATGACTCAAAAAGTTCCCCAGAGTTGTCAGTGAGAACACTGTATTCATGGATTTACTAGAAAAAAAATGCTCTTGCCTTCAGTTCATCAACCAGTGTAGGTGGATGAGGGCTCTGGAATTGGTGGAACCTTAGTGATATAATGAACAGCTTCATCTTAGCTCTATTGGGAAGCCACTGCCCTGTGGTGGAGCAACAGTATCAAAAATAAAGTGTCTAGAACCAAAATCTTGGCTCCGAGCCACAGGCATATCTTATTGGCAGCATGACACCATGTAGCTCAGCTGGTGCAGGTCAGAAGTGCTGGACCTGCCTGAGGCTCTCCAGTGCTTGCTCACTTTACCCTCCCCTGGTCAGGATCTTCTCTCCATCACAAAGAGAAAGMCTCCTAAACAGTGTGGGGGAAATCTTTTGTCCAGGAGCCTTTTGAAGAAAGATGCGTTAAAACATGTGCCTTGCAGAGAATATTCCTGTGTTAGGTCCAGAGAAACAGGCCAGCTAATCGGATATATTTTTTTCCCTGTACTAAAAATGGTAAGTGGCTTCCTTTTTTGTGCATGGCACAGTAGCCCTCCTTGTACCCTAGTTCCTATGCCCTTCTCGTGCCAGCTTTTGACCAACTTGCTTTCCACTTCAGCCTGTGTCTGACCACAGGATCCTCTCAGAAAAGCAAGCTCTCTGTGCACTGCTAACTCAGAAGTGTTCTTTCAGACTTAAGTTCCTCTTCTGTAGCTCCCACTAAATACAGCACTTAGAGCTCTCATGATGCTTTTCATTTTCAAAGTGCTTTACGAACATTAATAATATAACACACATGAACTCCAGTAGCTCAGTAATACCCTAAATCCAACCCTTATCTCCTCTTTGGGCTCAGAACTTCCAGCCCTACAGAAGTCCGCAAGCTCTGGAATTCTCCAGCAAATAAACACCATTAAAAATAATCTCCCGTCTTTTCTCTTCTTCCTCTCTTAAAAGTACCTCTCCACAGTGCTCCATGCCAATAACCCATTAACCCTGTCAGCTGCAGAGTTATGCACTACATATGGTAATTAGCTCAAAGACAGCTGTATTTTCTGGGGTACAGCTCTCTGGACTACCTTTGCAGCAGGTTTATAGTAGTAGTCTATACGAGGATGTGATCCTGAGGCATATGGGTTTTCTATCCTTGGAGGTAAACCTAGACTAAATCCAAATGTTACAGCTGTTGGTAGGCTAAGAGCCAGCAAGCTCTTTTCTGCAAGTCCTTTTCTGCAAACCCTTTTTCTGCAAGCCCTGAACAGAGCAAGTTGTCCTTGTGCATCTCCCTCAGAAGCAGTGAGGATGTGCTCCCTAGCTCTGCTGCCTGCTCCGTATAGKCCATAAAGAGGTGGGGAAGCAGGACCAATCTGCTATAAAATGTTTCTGTTGTATATAATGGAAAAACTAAATTGGGGGCAACTTGCCCAAAGATGCCAGGCTGGACACTGCAGCAGTCCAAWGGCTGTTTCATGAGCACCTTGAAGACCCCAGCAGTGCAGCTGGAGCCCCCAGGAACCACATAGGACAGGGATTYGTCATTTTGTTTGTCCCAATATATGCTGCCCCTGCATGAGCGAAAGCCCACGCAGTTTTCTGTCATAGTAGGATTTCATAACTGTCCCTTCAAGACGATGGTTTGGCTTGGCTTGTATTTCATACAAGATCCCTGCCTGTTGCTCTGGGCACTGTATGGATACACAGTGAGCAATTCCAGTTTAAATCTGCAAAGCAGACAGCCAAAAAATATCTGCCACTGTTTTCAGGTAAGGCATGACAAGGCTAAGGAATCAGCACTGGTCTGGCTCTCCTCCCTTTACAGCTGCTTTGTGGTCCTTGTGACTCCACCAGAGACAAAACCGGGTCATTGCYAAGTGCTTTGAAGAAGCTGCAGGTCAAATGGGAAGTCCATGGCAGCAAAATGGCTTGATGCCAGCTCAGCACCACTCCAGCGTCCTCACCACAAGACTATCCTTTTCTGGGTCATGCCTTGCATTCGTTTTGCTGTTGTTAGCAATGATCCTTGCAGACATCTATAGAGCATTTGTCTCTAATGCTTCTTTGTTCGTTTTTTTCCCCTTTTGCCCCTGCTCGGATTTCACCAACCTTAAAACACAATTTCAATTTCTTCCCTTGATTTTGTATTCAGATTTAGCACAACTTGCATCTCAAATTCATGCTTAATAATTCTCCTTATCAAGCCATCAAGTAATTTTCCTCCCTCAAATTACCACCTCCCCTACCCTCTCTGCARCCCCTCCTCCTCTTTCTCCCTCTCTCTTTTGTATCTGGCAATATTTCAGACTCCTTCCGTAATTTGCTTGACTGTGTAATTGATCAGAATAACTCAGTTTTACTACAATTTGCTTGAAATCCCTTTGTTAGCAATTAGAACACTTTGTTTAAAGACAAATAAGATTTAATGCGACTCTCTCCCTTCCTTGGCAGCCTCCCAGTCTGGTGTTTCCATGCCTCCTTGCGGCTGTCTGCTCCCTACTACCCTGCTCAACAGCCGGCGACGACATCCTCTGCCTCTCACCTATGGGATTCTGCCCTCTGCCCTCTCCCCACTGCCTCTGGCTTCCTGCTCTGCTTTCCTCACTGGTTTGTCAAGGTTTATATTGGTATGGAGCACATGGCATCCCTTCCCCCTGGAGATCCTTAGGCTCCTGCTGCAGGACTAAAGGAGTCTAAATTGGCCATCAATGGTTTTGATTATGCAAGGGGTGCAGAAATGGATTGGAGATATGCATGCCTCTGGATTTAAAGTTTCATCCATAGATGTATAAGATAGCAGTGACCTGGATTGTGTCTTTTAACTCCTATACTCCAGAATGACTTCAGTATCCTTGGCTTACTGGAAATGGTCCACATGTGATAAATCTCAGAGAATAACATCATCTCCTCTGGAAAAGGACTCTCCAGCCGTTTGAACTCCAGCCCTGATGCTGCCAAAGCTCAAGGCATCCCTGGCATTTCCTTGGTTCATGCAGCCATTTCCGTTTTTGGTAGCTGATGCTGGAGGTGACATGCAGCTGCAGCCTGCTACYGTCAGGAGGGTYGTTCCTCTATCCTGGAGTGGACTGRTGTTGGGAGTGGGGTAACAAATAATGCTGCAGGACCTGAGATTTTGTCTAAGTCTCTGGCAGTGATCTTAGCTTCAYTTACCCTGGTCTTGTTGTAGAATGGATTAGATGGACAAGGATTTGGATATGCAAGAGATATGAGTTGGTAGCTGACACATAGTGTATGGAGTAGATGGGACCATGACAAGGAGATCTGCCTCCAACTAAATCTCTCGCAGTGTGTGCTCAATGTTCCTCATTTCCTCCAGGCTCCCTCTCAGCATCCTCTTGGCCATCAGCAGAGCCCTGTCTTGATTCCTGTGCCACATCCCCTAACATGCCACATGACAGAGGGCTATAGGTCTCTGGACAGAGGCTGGGGACATGGGCTTCCCTCCAGGAAGGTCTCCTCTCCCATCTCATCTCCAGATGGGGCTGGCCAGCTGAGAGGTGCCTGGTGTATGGGGCCCAGCACACGAGAGATCTTCAGTGCTTCACCACTAGTGCCTGAGATCCAGACAAGGCAGGAGACATCACCCGGGATGTGGGAGCTGCTGGACTAACAGTGCATGGCTAAATCACAGCAACACCAGTGTCTTGAGTCAGCTTAGGAGAAAACTCCTTTTGGTGATGGCAAGCCAAGAGATACTAAGAGTGGAGTAAACTTGTCCGCCTTCTCAGAAGGATCATATTCAGTGTCTGCCTTGCCTTAGGAAATTGCACATATATCTGTCTGGGAGGATGTAGCCGTGCAGGCTCCAGAACAATGGTTATTTCTCCCAGTAGATTTTGGACTCTAGCAATGTGCTTTCACTAGGCTGCTGCTTTGTGTGCAAGGAGGGGGGAGGCAGGGGGAAAAGCTCATCCAGAGACTCTCCTTTCTGCCTGAGTGGGTAGTAGTGTCAGTCAAAGCAATGAAGGAAATCCATGCGGTTAAGGCAATGTGTCATGGAATATCAAAACATGCCACAGAATTTCCGGCCAAAATGTCAAGTAGGGTCTCATGAAAATATCTGACACCGGAATTACCTGATGCCAAAGCTCAGTGGAATTGCATTGCGGCTGGACAGTGAGAGCCTGTTATTTGCGATTGACTCAGAACTGCCTTGTTAGCACTGGGATTTGAGCCGCTGGGCTCCTTCCAAGTATGCTTTATAAATCTGGGTTTAGCTCCTTGCTCTGAGAGTGGTTTCTGCAGAACAGTTTGCATTTGCAGCAGGCCCCATGCCCTTTAGCATTTCACATTCTGAACAAAGAAGTGCAATGCTTTAAATATCTCAAATTGTGTTCAGGAGGTGCTGCAGGTAGCAAATGTAGGTGGCTGGGGATTTAAGAAACCCAGGCTGCATGTGACTAACCAACTCACTTAGCTGTTTTTAAACCCCAGTTTAAATCAATATGAATTTTAGAGTTAAATGCTCTCTGAAGAAGAGGAAAGGGATATTAAATGATTGCATGGAGAATGACTTGAATGCTAGAACGCTAGAATGGTAAAGTGGTAGAAGGGTAGAATGGCTTGTTACTCAAGCTAACCATGAGTTTCTTTCTTGATATGAATTTTGTTGGTCTCCAGTCTCAATGCAAGATGTCTGACCTAGATGTGAACTTAAATGTCTCTTAGCTTGTATTGAACTTCCGCAGCCTTGCCCTGGCATGCCCTCACATTCCTGTCACAATGTGGAAACCTGCTTGGCCTCTGTTTCCTTCTCTCTCCACCTCTATCAGGCCACAGGGTGAGTAGAGGACAAAAAAATGCTTCAACTTACCACGCTCTTCCCTACAGATCCTTGAGACCCTGCAGCATGAATCTTGCCTGGCATGCAACATCTCGCCTGCAGAGCTCCTGGCTGGTCAGGACGAACTTGATGCAAACTCAGCCAGGGGAGCCAGGACAGAGAAATGTAAAGGGGCAGAGCAAGCAATTTACGCTGCGGTTACAGCAGCCCCAGTCATTGCAAAACATGCAAATGAGATTCAAACACCCCCCCCCGCCCCTTTGCAATCTGAGGAATCATCACACATGCTCTTCTTCCCTCTGCTCCTCAGTGGGTCCAGACGCCACTTATAAAACGTTCCTGTTCCTGCTCCCATCCCAATGACTCCTGACATAGCTCCACATTCCTTCTGCCTGCGGCCCATGCTCCTTCGGCTCAGGGGACGGGAATCCGGAAGGCTGATGCGTGTCTGTGTTTATTTTTTACACACTCTTGCTGTTTTATGGTGTTTTTTGTGGTTCAGGGGTCAGCTGGGAGCAGAAATAATTTGTCTGCCTTGGGAAAAGAAATGTATCCATTAGTGTTCTTGGCTCTGATTAGAAATGCTCTGCTCCTCCCTCCTCCCTGCTGGAGAGACATAGCATCTCCAAACAGCCCTGGGGACAGTGAAATGTTTGCTGCATCCAAGTTGTGTCTGGAAGAATCAGACACTATCTCTAGGTTGTGCTGTCAGAGCAGTTCTTGATGGATCACCAGTAGCCATGAGCCTGGGAAACCCAGGCTTGGAAATTGGATACCGCTGCCCTGATATGCAAGGGTTCTGTCCCAAAAGTTAGGATGGGGACTTGGGAGCTGTGGGATAGGGGATGKTTGTGCCAGTGTGGTAGTAGCTTTTCTGGGGGCTGTGCTGAAAATGGATTTGCTGGTCAATGCCTCATACTGTGCTGGGTGCAGATAAAAATGGCATGACTACCTGAAACCCCTCCCCTGTTTTTTGTGAATGGAAACCTTGCCACACATTGCCTTTCTATACAGTCCTCCAAAACCATTTTGGCCTCTCCTCTCTCTCCAGTATAACTTCTTCTAGCCCCTGAGACCATACGTGGAGACAACATCAGGACCACAGGCCAGAGGAGAACCCAAGATCTCACGAGGACCTGCTTCACTGAGTTCAGTRCTCAGCAAGGAACTGTGAGCCAGACATTTGGCCCATAAAGGTCTGCACAACTTCTGTGTTACCATTCACAAATTCCAGAGCAGTCCCRTGACCTTGTAGTGCAAAAGACACCTCCCAACCCAACAAGGATCCTGATCGTGTACCAGGACTTGGCTTAGGTACTTCATAGGCCTTCAGCATCCCCATCTCTGTTTGTTAGAGACAAATGGAGTAAGAAAAGGGAAAAAATGAGGTTGCTCTGCAATATCTTCAGGGGCAGAGGAGATCCATTTCTTAGCTGATCTCTGAACAAGTTTTACTCCAGGTCAGCTGCTCCTGGCCAAGGGTTTCTTTCTGAGTACTGCCTCCCCACTCACCTGCCTTCAAGACTACTCAGCTGATTGTGAGGCAGAGGAGTTGATAAACTGGAAAACCACAGGGGATGGAGACAGAAGCTGAATGAAGAAGTCAGAGCAGAGAAAAAGCTGAATCCTCTCCATGACATGACTTTGCTCTTTCCCTGCAACAGCAAGCGTTAGGTGACAGATGCTTTACCATCAGCACCCTCTTTCCTTCTATTAGAGTGAATTTTATGTTAGTGGATGGCTCCAGTCTGATAATCCTAGAGAGTGAAATCCTCTGTCTTGTGCTGCAAAGGAGGTGGATGGAGAATAATTGCTGATCCAACTGCCATGCCCAGGAAGAGGGAAACAGAGATGTGAGGACAGTGGATCAGAATCTAAGCTCCAGGCCACGCTCAGTGATAGGAAGATATGCAGGGCCCACTGCAAGCTGGTGGGTTTCTCAGTGTGGTCCCTGTCTTTAAGTGAGCTCTTCCACATATCTGAGGACAGTACTGAGATGAATGTCTACCCAGACCCAAAGAGCTAAAACTTGGAACAGCCTTCCAGTGTCCATCTGCTTTGGTGCTCCATTGCTGTGTTCAGGTTGCCTTTGGGAACACAKGTCAGCTCTGGGGTCCTGCTGCCCTGAGTGTTCAGGTCAGGGACCCTTTGGACCAAATCATGCCATGGACGACTGTAACACCTGAGCAGTGTGAATAAACCCAGAGCGGTGCCAGGGTGATCACATACTAGTGTATGCACAATCCTGTGTGACAGCGGAGATGTCTGGGGTGTCTCTGAAGAAACATGAAGAGGCTGTGAAGAAGCAGGGACTTCCACCATGGGCCTGGGAACTGGTTAGTTGCTCTCAAGCAGGTCTGTGTTTCCATCACACCTAGGTGCTTCCCAAAGCCTGGGGCACATTCCTTCTCTGCTATCCTGTGAGATGGGATAAAAAGTCTCCAGAGCACAAGGAACAGGGCTCTTCCCCTATTTTTTTCAATTTAACAGTCATGTGACAGTCATGCAATCAGTGAAAATCACTCTATGTTCAACAGAAAGAGACAGGTATTTGCAGGGAATGATGATACCTTAACATTGGTTGCAATGTTCCTTTTTGGATTTGCTGTTCCTTACTGGAAAAGAGTCCCGGTGGCTCATTTCTGCTGCCAGAAATCCTGGGGGAATCGATTGCCTATGTTTCATGGGAGATGAGTTTAAGAATGGGTAGAGCAACTTCCAGAACTTACCACAAGATCTTTCCTGTGCCAGAGCATGAGATTCCCTTAMATCTGATGTCCCCAGCATACCCAGAATTGGCCCTACTGTCATGTATGCCAGCTCTAAATCCAGCCAACAGTGACAATCTTGGTCACTGTCATTTAGATGTGGCAAAGGTGTTAGAGATGGCACCTCTGRCCTGGGAAATGTAAAACCTGGGTTTCTCTGTGCTTTTCCAGCCTGCAGAAGTTCAAACAGCCTGTTTGCACAGCAGAACAAAGATTGTGCTGGATGGTTACACAATCTCTGGCCATTTCTTGCAAGAATGTGGATTTTTCAGTGGCTCTACTGCTTTCAGAATCGGTTGTGGTACAGAAGCTCGATCTCCAAGATCTGCAGAACGCCTGCTATATGCATTGGCTGCACCAGAACAAACATTTGACCTGAGGACCAAAAATTACAGCTGATGTCTTGGAAGGGGCATGCAGGAGACTCAAAGTCTTTGGTTCTTGATAGAACAGATGAGGTGATAGATGAAGATGCTAGGAAGTGGGTTACCTTCCCACCACAATACAGAGACAGAGAAACATAATCCCTGCCAAGTTGACCTGGCAGGGAAATTGCAGATGTGGGGATCAGTTTAGTTTTGGATGTAAGAGGAAGGTGTTTTAAAACAAGAGTGTTTAAACCAAACTGAGGTGTACTGTCAGGATTGCTAAAACACCCTGGACATTAAGGCAGAAGTTTGAATCTGAGTCTGTCAGCACCACAAGATATGGGCAACCACATGTGCCTCTGTCAACAGCGACATTCATGGGGATGATGGATGTGACACCGAACACCTTGAGCATACTTCAAATTTGAAAAGTTTGGGGGTTTCCACATATCATGAGAGGAAATGATCCTCAGTAATTAATCAAGGCAGTGATTAATGCATTTTTACCTCAGCTGAGATTTAGCAACATTATTTCACAGTCACAGCTGGAGAAAAGGAAGATAATAAATTCTGAGTGGCAGGAGGGTGAGTGCAATGAAAAGTTGTTCACTGTCCTTTTCAATACAAGTATTAGAGGAGGCAAATGAAATTAGCAGGTGCAAGGTCAAAACAAGCACCTAATTCAGCTGTGAGGCTCCTTATTGTAGGGTGTTGTGGGTGCAAAACACCTTTACAGGTTTCAAAAAGTTATGGAATACCTCCCCAGAAACTCCTTCTACAGCAGAAAGTCCTTGAGATGCAAGTGACAAGGTAGGAATAGTATCGTAGGGAAATACCAGTTAGGTATGCTGGCCTGTGATCATACTCCTGTCATCTGTYGCTGACCTCTCTTGGATGCTGAACTGAGGAGACCTTTGGGATGATCAGGTAAAGCTGCTTTCACACAATTGCTTGCAAGACTGGTTGAAATCTAAATGTCTATTTGCCTTCTGCCCATCATGTGCTGTGAGGACAACTCAAAAAACTGCAGCTCTGAAGCTGCCACGAGGGGCCCCGCTACCAGTCCACATTCCCAACCTCTGCGGGGGATCTGGAGCCCCATGCAGCTGCTGCTCCTGTTCCTGCTGGGCAACCCTGAGCTAGCTCTGGTGCCTCTGAGTGACTGTCTGTTATAGCACCCACTGTAGTAAAGACATACCCCAAGTTCACAACTAGSATCTTCACCTCTTACTACCTCTGTCTCCAAGCTACCCGGCACCTCCAGAATCTTGTTCTGTAATGGCATGAATCCAAGAAGGTTTGTCACTCGCAACACTGAGGCTAAATAAACCCTTTATTTWAAAAAATAATAAAATAAAACAAAATCATTACCAGCACTGATTCTTCAGACTTGTTGTGATAAACACTCAGGCAGAGCTTTYCTAAGTAATCTTGCAGCCCTACTTCTGCAGCAGGTGATAAAGCAAGAATAACAAACTATCTGGAACTGGCAATACACCAGCTACCTCGCYGTCGGTACAGATAGGAGTCAATTATTTCCAATTGGCCGGCTAGGGCTGGGAAATTAGGGGCAAAGATTTCAAGGCTCTTCTTGTTGAGCAACAGCGACAAAAAGGGGAGGATATTAGGATTATTGTCTGCCTCTTTTATGAAGAATAACAGGGATGGTTGGAGCAGAGCAATTAAAGAAAAAGGGATTCGATCACAAGCAACAGAGTTAATGAAAAGAGAGATATGTCCATGAGAGGAATCCTTGAAAACACTGAGAATAATGTGGTTTATCACAGGAAGGATATTTGAATAACAAAGATTTCAGTCCCTTATTGTAGTACAATGATGGAGATATACAGTAGTGGGAGAAACACACGGATACTCAGTCCCTGAGCTGAGCAAATTCTGYAGGGAATTATTCCTCCGCGGGGCTGCCACTGCCACCTTTTCCCGTCACACTGATTTTGAGCTCGGCTAGTGTCAAGGCCTCATGCTAGTGCTTTTGCCTGGAGATGAGCTTCATCCCCTGCCCTCACCTTCCTCTTGACTTCTGGGAGGGGGAAAAAAAGACAAAAACAAATGRAAGAATCAAGAAATCTATCTCAGATTGCACTACTTGGTGCCTGCAGCTGGGGATTTCTGAGGCACACGTGGGTATGCTCCGTGTGAGTCACTGCAGGAGGGTGAAGAGGGGTTTGGGGCACGACACCGATGCCCTGAGCCAAATGCTGAGGAGTGCAGGACCAGTTCCCAAACCTTCCTCTGCCCTTGGTGGCAACCCAGTGCTTGGGGGGAATGGGCTGTCTTTCCTCTGCCCACCGATGACCCAGTCCTGAGGCTGAATATCCCCTTTATACTGATTCCTGTGTAAGTGATGACTGGAGTACACCAGTATACTCCAGAATGCTATATGGATGTATCTTAGGACTGCAGAGTGGTATCCTGATTTTTTTCTTTTACCTAAACAGATGGCTTCCRTACCAGGATTTTCTCCTTGTATACCAGGATTTCTCTTCTCATTTCAGCCATTGCTCCATTACCACTATGAGTTTTACCAGTTAAAGCTATGCCACTAAAAGCCTTAGTGTGAATTTGATTTATAGTTTTGGAGCTATTCCTCTTCACATATGGAAATAGTTATACAGGCATAAGGCACCTTTATCCCGAGATAACCAAGTCCATGCGAAGGTGGGTTGTGCCACTTCTAACAATACCAGCACTGTTAGAGAGCTATCACTCGCTAAGTGTAGAAAGCCTCATGTTGGAAACTTCTTCTAAAACTTCTGTTCTTCATAAAAATGGTACTCCATTCCTCCCTAAGACTAATGAAATATGATACAGGAAATCAACAAGGCATTGGATATTTATTAGAAATGTAACATAAACCTAAGAAACATGTCAATGTGATAAAAATCTGAATTTGCAAAGACAACAGAACAAGTTCAAATKCATCACAAGAAATAAATTAAGTTCTACCTCCAGCTTATATTTGGAAAGTGACTGTTCTTGATTCACTTTAATGATAAATTCCTCAAAATTAGACTTAATTTTTACCAGGAACAAGTTTCCAGGGGTTATATTGCATTCACCTTTGAGGGATTTATGCAGCTAGGATGGGCTAGTTTCTTTAGCTGAGCATAAACTGCCAGACTCATCACAGAACGTCCAAATGGGTTTCTGTGATGGGTTACACGGCCTGGGTCATCACCTGTCTCTTCTGACCACAGTATCCGTGACTTTGTAAGCAAAGGAGACCTACGCTCTTATCCTACTGCTGGTGGTGCTGCAAGAAGAAATACAGATATGTCCAGTTAACTATGCATAAGCCAGCTCACAAAGGTCCTTGTGTCAGATGTGGATTTATGGGAAGTCACACATACACATACTCACAGGCATGTTACATCTGCCTTGGCACTGTGCCAGCCCCTTATTACCTATTAAGGAGCCACCAATGGTGGAAGAAGACAGAGAAGCTTTATCATCCCCATTAATATTACTGCTTTGCAGCTTCATTTGTGTGATCCTATGTGATTTACATTGTGCATGTGGGGCCTCTAAGTACTGTTACTCTGTACTGGGACTCCCTTGTCCAAAGGGTTTTACTTGCACATTACAGGCTGTGTCGGCTCAGCAGACTGGGATCATCCTGAGGGCCTCTTCACTCCCACTAGGAAACTTGGGATAACCAAGTGCAACCCTTGGGCACTGTTTACTCGTTGCTGCTGAGGGGCTATACCTGTCAGTTGTCTTCTGCTCTGAGCTATTGCAGGCCATGCTCYGTAGCTGGCAAGCGCTGCTGCAGGACAGTGCCCATGGTGGCATAGAGGTGCCTGGAAGCCCGGGGCCAATGTCATTTTGGTTAAAGAAGATCCATAACCACATCTTCAGTTGGTAATGACCAGTTGGAGTCAGCAGCTTTCCAAGGGAATGTGGGCTTAGTTGGCCAATCCCCCACCAATGTTAGCTGTGGATGTGCAGATAGCGAGGAGAATGTGTAGTGTCCTGTGTCCTGCAGTGCCATGGAAAACTGTGGTTCAAATGAGTTGATAGCTCAGGCTAAGGGAACATTGCTGTCACACAGCAGCCATCTGGTGAAGTCGGGATGCCTCTTCAACACCCTCTGTCTGTCCCCCCAGCTGTGAGACTCACTGACAGCCTCACAGCCATGCAAAGACCCAAGCTGACCTCTCCGTTAATCAGCTAGGCAGCCTGCTCCCTAGGGCAGAAAAATGTCGTCCAATGGGTGAAGGAGCTYGTGGTACTTATCACCATGTCTCTGCTTGCCACATGGCTGCTGTTCCAGTGCACCRGGTCACTGGCAGAGCCAGAGCTGTGGAAGCAAGGATGGGGGTGAGCAGGCRGCTCACTGAGCGTGGTGATGTGATTGGGTCTGTGCGAAGGATCCGTTTAGATACAGTCCCCACAGGCATCCAAGATCCACCTCTCTGAGGCCCCATGGGAGCTGAGCTGGGTTTGTGCTGTGTTTCTGAAAACTGCTCATCCGATGCTCTGGGATCCTCAGGTTTACACGAAGATCAGGGTGGCTTCTGTCTTTGGGAAACCTGGGTATTGAACWTGAAGGACTCATCCTTCGAGCATATCTCTAGTGAAAATAACCTTTCAGTAGACTGCTACCAAGGACACAAAGGATTTGAACTGGTACCTAAGTCCATGTCCCRAGCATGGACACAGTGAATAAAACGGAGCACTTTTTTGCGGGTGCCTACATGTGGCTGCTCAGTGGTCCTGAGAGACTGCTGTGCCCATACCGGTGCTGTACTCCCACACATACATCTTTGAAATGGTTTAGACAACAAGCTCTCATCACCTCCAGGATGAAAACCTTTCAGGGGCTTGTCCTGACATTTCACCCTTGGGATTTGCAACATCTCCCACAAACACTAGTGTAGCTTCCCATCAGAAACCAGCTCMAGCCAATAGTTCTCACGGGCTCCCTGCTACTGCAGTATAAACTCCTGCAGCACAGCAGGCTTTAGTGTTGTTCCTGACACTGTGGTTTCTCTTCTAAGMATGTTAGGTTTTCCATTCTGGGTACCAATGTCTGTAAAAAGCACCATGAACTCTCTTATTCTTCAGCAGGTTAAGGGTTTCCTGAGCACTGTGTCTGCTATATAATCTCTGCTCCACAGCGGCTGCTCCTTATCTGTCTCAGTTATTTGTGCTTGGCATGTGGATTGATCAGTCCAGCTGAGTGCACAGACATGCACCTGTAAGCTTAGCTTGTTATTATTTTTGCGAGTTAGCTTTTCTTAGCTTTTTTTTTTTTTTTTCAACTGGTAAAGTCATAAGCAGCCAGTCAAAATACAAATCCATGTTGTGGCTGTTGTGTGTACATGCAACACCTGACAGCTCTTACTTCACACAGCTCATAGGCTGTACAGATGAGACAGACAAAGCATGGAGGAACAGAACAGAGAGAAAAACAGCTTCCCAGTACGGACCCTCAAGAGAGTGAAATACTCTGCATTCTCCTTGGCCGTGAGATAACACTGCGGTTATGCTTTCTTCTAGCACATCCCTGCAAGGCAGTCTGCCTTGGGACGGGTTATAGCGATGTATAGCAACACAGATATGCTCGAGCAGCAACCAGTTTTGAGCAGGGTTGCAGCTCACAGAGAAAAACCCCATAGCTCCCTGCAGCACAATTCTTCCACCACCTATCCTGAGCAATGCTCTTGCAGTGATTGTAAACGTGCCTTCACAAAGGAGGAGGGGACAGCAATCCTGGTCACCTTTGTCACAGCTGCACCTAGCACACCTTGAGTGKCAAAATTTGGCCACATATATTTGGCCTTTGGGTCTATGTCCCTATATTTCTGCCCAGTGTCACATGAACTTCCTTAGYTTTGATCAAAATAAGCATATTTAAATGGCCAATGTCCATATCACTTCTTAACTCTTGTAATCGCTTCTTAAATCTTGCAGTATTTAATAAGAATACACATTAGTATCGCACTTAGGCTGCAGTTTCCTAGTGCATAGCTTCCTTTCCTGATGGCTTTTCCCTTCCCTGGCAGGACATTGGGAAGCCCARACCACCTTCCTGCAAAGTTGCACTAAAACTTTGAAGCAGTTTCCTTCTCCATACCAGCTTGATTTTTCTATCCAAAAGATTTATTTAGGCTTGTTCCTTCACGCCGCAAACCAGTTATTTGTATGTCAGAGTGCAATATGGCTATATTGAACTGTGATGTCTGTTTTGTACCTGTATTGAAAGATTGGCACTGTAGCAGCGTTTGATTGAACTTGCCCGCGGGCAGCCTGTTACACTGTAAGACAGGAAGACTGCAGTCTAGGGCTGTTGGCTTTGATTTGGCTCTGAATTGCTGGCTCATCTCCAGTAGCTTAATGGTCTTCCTGCAAAGGTACCAAAGCAGGCAGAAGGCGTCGGGAACAGAGGCTCTATTTATGAGTGCGGCTCTGATCCGTGCAGGGACTGAACTTCTGCAAAATAAGGCCTCACAGACAGGCCAGCCTTAGGCAGTGCTGACCCCAAGCAAGATTTTGGCTTGGATCAGAATAGTGATTATTTTGTTACAAAACAAGTTCTACATGCAGAGTGCAGCATTGCTCCTCAGATACGATCTATGCTAAAGGAATTGCCTGTAGGATGACACTAGCAGGGCTTACCCCTCACCACAACTGCATCAAAACATCCACACCAGCAAAAGATTGCAGCCTGTACTGAGCCCTTGATTTTAAGGCCTTAGCTGAAACCCTAGCCTATACAAGGTCACTCAAGGTCCCCAATGCCTCTCTGAAAGAAGGATACGCTGTATTACCTCCGCTACGAGGAACAAGTATTTGCGCGGCGCTAAATACCTAATGCACACCAGGGGGCAGCTGGATGTCCTGGCAGTGTACGTCCTGTGTCAGCTGTGGCATAAGACACATGCTGTGCCTGGCTTGTAGCACCAATAACCCTTGGAGTCCTGGAGAAGTGAGGTGGGACCTCATGAGGCTCAGGACTGAAAGTACTCTGTGAAAGTACATGCCCTAAGGGTAAGGTCTCCGCTGAGACCCTCTTCGTTGCTTTCTCCAAGCTGATTAAACTAAACCACTGCAGACCACTAATACGGAGCAGTGAGGAATGCTTATAAGTCCCTGATGGCTCATAAAGTCTCATATRTCGATATGGGCATCTTGACAGGCTTGGGCTATCCTGGAGATGTGTCTGAAAGCCCTTCCATAGCTTGGGAGCTATTTTTGTAGCTACACACAAAAGGCTGGTGAGGTCCAAGCAGGCACCATCTCCCTTTGCGGATGCTAATGCAACACCGGGATCGTGTCTGTTGTCACGGCACAGGTCACCACAACTGACTGTCTGCATGCACATAGCTAGGGGCAAAAGAGATGCAAATCGTAATAGCAACATCCTTGGTCACTGAGTGCTGGGCAGCTTGCTCAGGGAGCCGTTCTCAGCCCCTAGAGAACTGGTGTGTGCTGGCATGTTCATCCTAACCCCAGACTGAATGCAAACTTCATTCCTGTTTTAATATCCTCCCTTTTAAGCAAAACTACACATCTTTGCTGCTCTTAGATCCTATCCTGATGTCGCTGAATGCAAGAGCTGGTGGAGCCAGCTGAGCAGCTTAGGCAGTCCTAGCTCAGACTCATAGGCCTGTCCATCATCTCTTTCTCTTGGAGATGGGTCACTAGGTGCAATAGTCACCAGGAAGCTTTGGGAGACAAGGCTCCCCACGGGCTCCACAAAGCAGCCAATGTGCTAGGGATATCCCCCCCAAAGCCCTGGGCTCCATCGTGACCTCCCCATAAAGATCAATCATGAGTGATCATTCAAAGTAAGTGCTAAGCTAACCTGCATCCCAGTGCAGGGGACTTTTTCCAAAGGAGATGTGCTTGCCAAATGCCAGACTCTCAAGAGTAATTATTCTTTGGTTATTTTTCATAAAGCTTCCCATATCTTGTGAAACCATGTTAGAAAGTGGAAAATAATGTTGATTGCTCAGCATCTCTCCCTTCTAGCAAACACTGTTTTTTTTTTTGAGGGGTTCTCTCCTCTCTTGGCAGGTTTATTCTTCATATGTATTTGTGATGACTTTAGTACTGGTGAAAGGAGCCAGGCTGCCAGTCAACCCTGGGGAGTTCTTCCTCTGCAGAAGACATAGAAACAAAGGAAAACCCTTCTTCCCACTCTGTCTGTCYCACCTGAACCTGCCTGTTCCTTCTTGAAACAAAAATACTAATGCTGGGTGCTTGAATGGAGCTGCAAAAGCAGTTAAAAAAAAAAAAAAAACCACTGTCAAATTGTCAAATCCTAAAACAAACTTTCCTGAGAGCAAAGGAGCAGATCTGCTTACACTGGCTCTGCATCCCCTCTCCAGCCAGGCTGCATTAGTGACTAATCCTCGAAAAGCCCCAGGTAGGGGTCGATAAGCAAATGCTGTTCCCCAGGAGCGTGGCAGGGAAATTGAGCCTTTGTGACTCATTCAGCCCTCGGCCTCACTGCTGAAACTGCAGGTTGCAGAGATTTCTGCGATGGAAATGCTCAATAGCGCATTGCAAGCAGACGTTTCTGAAGGGAGGCACTTAAACACAGACTTTGGCCCCTAGGTAAGCGGTCTGATTGGAAGCCAAAGGGAGCTGCAGAGGCAAATTGCTATTCGGCTCTGCCACATGCAGGCTAGATGTTGCACAGCTAATGAAGCAGGATGTGGATCGACAAGGTTAAAATCCAACTTTGCAACAATTGCTCCGTTCACTGTGCACCCGCAGGGACAGATTGACCCGGTCCATTGGGCTCCCTCCCCTAACACGGCCAAGAGAGGCCATAACATTTGTACCCGATGTGGGATGTGGAGTTATGAGTGCAGTCCTTCTCAGGACACAGCTGGATCTGTGGGGCTGTTGGAGACAGTGTTGCACAGCCAAAATAAATGATGCTCATGTCAATAAAGAAAACCTTCCAGCTGAGTCTGGGAGCCTCAGGAGGGAATCGGGTTGCTCAATAACTTAAGAGCTTTGGCGACCTCCATCCTGTTCACCAGCTCATGCTGGACTCACATGCGGGCAGAGTTCAAGTTGTCCCATGCAATCTTCACCTGGGAATTTCCTAACTTTTCAACTTCRGCTTTTATTGGAATGAMACATTATTTTTTTCTTTTTTTTYCCTTTTTTTAATGCTATTAAAGCTACAGGAAGGACATTTCCAAATCTGGCTACCAGCAGCAGRCTGGTATATGGGGTTTGCACATGTAATTCTCTGTGCACGTGAGCAAATGGACTTTCCTTTCCCTGCGCTGTGTGTGGGTATGTCTGGCTGTTCATACTTCTTCCCATCTCCCTTTCATTTCCAGCCAGTGCTGTTCTGTGCCTGAGCAGGGAGTGTAGAATAAATGATGCAACCTGCCCAGCAGTCTGTTGGTCTAGCAGTCATTGAATGGGTCTCACGTGACTTTCTGTGTTTTTGTCAGCTGCAGCAAGAGCGGCTGTTTCTCAGGCAGGACGATGGTTTGGGGCAGCTGGGGCCATGCAGGAGGGTCCCGTGCCAGGCTGGGGAGCAGCAACCAGCATCCCCTTAACCCCTGGTCCCGACTCACCTTGCAAAGGTTTCTGTCTCCACTTGGGGCAATGGAGAAACGGGACTTTGGCAGGCATGTCTCTGTAGCTTTCAGTTAATTAACCATCCTCCGTAGGGAACTATAGACCCGATTCTGCTTGCACTTTTCTGCTGCAGCAATTCCTATGCTTAACTGCCCATACCTTGTGCAAGCCTGGAACCAGGTGACTGCAAGCAATCAAGAACCTGAGGCTTTATGAGTTATCACCACTCAGCTAAGCCAAGGTGACTGGCAATGCAATCTCTTTGCTAGCCCTTAGGCCTGTTTACTTCGGACAACTTAACAGTTACTTAACACTGCTCCTTGGCCCAAGGCACGTCTTTTAGGAAGGCACATTTTGTCAGTTTGTAGTTGAAAACATATGCCAAGAGGAGATAGAGTTAGGAGAGACTAAGTCTTTGTTACKTGCCACAAGGGAGGATGGTCTTCACCTACAACATGCTGGATAGATGTGTCTTTAACCACTCTGAAGATGCTTCAAGCAATGAAGACTCCACCTCTTTCCCACACAACTTACCCTAGCACTTCACTATTCTTAGTGTTAAAGGTTTCCTAACATCTAAGTTGAACCTCTTAGATGAGGACTTCTTGTCCCCTCCCCACTGTCCATGGAGAATTCTTTTCTTATTTGAAACGGCTTTATGTGCATGCCTTGGACTTCTCTTTTTAAGGCTAAGTAGTCCCAATGTCTTTGATCTTTCCTTACATTGTTTTCACTGCTTTTCTCTGGAYGCTTGCCAAAGGACGCATCTGTCTTCTGAAATACTACACACACTTTGGGCATCGTTTTGCCAATACCTGGAAGTCCAGGTTTCTGGACCATTGCATGTGTTTCAAATTCAGGTCACATTCACAGCAKCTTTGATATGCAGAAATGACTGGCAGAGGTGAGCAAATGCCCTGTTGGAAATTTGGAGGTTGTAACACTTGAATCTTTTCCCTCTTCTAATATAGGGTGAGAGCTCAGTAGATGGGATCTACCTGTGAATTGCATTGATGGTTTGCAAACATGCAGACCTGCTCTTAATACTGCTGAATTTTATTCCCTTTCTATCATCCTGGTCAGCGCAATCTCTGTGCTCCAGGGGACTTGGCATCCTGGTCTTCATGTCCTTGATCCTTCCAACAAATGCAGGCATAGTGCCCTGCTCCGTCTCCGRGCATCGCATGGCTGAACCGCTCCGTGGCCTTGGGACGACTCTGCACTGAATGCCAAACTGGCAGTCAGACAGAAAACTCCAGTGAGAGCAAAACCTCRTTATCCAATGGGTATTCTGAAATAATTTGACTGCCTGATCTGGGGAAGAGGTCTGAGAGGCTATGATGAGAAGTCAGGGGCTTGTTTTTCAAGGGACACGTACTCACCAATTCTTGAAAATCCCATTTGCACGCTATATAATCTGCAGGAAAATTTAGAAACCATGAAATCTTCATTAAAAACAAAAAAGTGCTGTTCAAACTGTTTCTTTTGCAGTATCAAGAATGAGAGAGGCTCTTACATTTATCCTTCTGATCCAYGGACTCTGGCCAGGCCAGAAAAGCCAGGCAAACAGCTGAGTTCTTTGCTCTCCCCCTCCATGGCTTTCCCCAGTGCCTGTGGGGTGCTTTTTCCCCATGGGGAGGTGAGGTGACCTTGCTTCTGCATCTCTGGCAGCCTCTTGCRCTAACAGATGCTTCAGTGAGATGTTTCTCTTCAATGGGAGGAAACCAGCTCCGTGGGGAATTGCAAAGCTAATAATTTTGCCCTTTACTGGTAAGGTGTTGCCCAGTGCTTCTGTGTTTCTTTTTTTTCCCCCCTCCCTCATTCATGGATGTTTTAAGAAAAATGAGACAGGGAAAGAGAGTGAATGAATGAAAATCCATTAAATCTACTGGTAGCTTAAATGTTTATGCCATATCTAACTGCCTGATCCTGCCATTACTTTCCTCTGCATCCTGCTGTACCTGCAATTCAAGAAAATTGCCTCCCAAATTRCCATCTTTAGTTTGAGATCCACGTACAACTTGGCTGTAAGCAGCAGATGGAAATGAAATGGACTAAAAATTTAATCCAGCCAGGATTTCCTTGCATTTTTCAATAGTCCTTGCTGTCAAACTGTAAGTCCTGCTTATTAAAGGTCATGTATATTAGAGAAAGAGGAATGGAGAATTACAGAAACTGACATCTTTAGTGGTGAAAATAAATAGAAAAAATTGATCTTTGCCTGCGTCTAAATGTATTTGCCTTCACGTGCAAACAGAGAGACCTATACAAAGTCGTGTGCATTACAGTGACATGTATGTGCAGAAAGCTTTGGTACAATTCTTCAAATTCAAGCTGCACTGAGATTTGCCCACAGAACAGGGGTAAAAATCCTTCTGCTTTGCACTTCAGTGATCAGATTTCATCTCCTAATTTGACCTAACAGCCTCCAGAGACTGATGAATATTTCCATGTATTTTTTTTTCCAAGTGAAAGACTCTTCCATCCCCCACCCTYCCCTGAGGAGGTTATTAAAAAAAATATACTTTCTGAAATATGGTCCTGGTTATTCCTCCTTTATTAGTGATTTTCTAGCTAAATCACCACTGTCCTAGTTTCTAGTAAACTCCTAACTTCTCTCTCTCTCACACACACACATACACTAATGTCTCAGCCATTAAAATGGTCTTCAGATCATCTATACTGAGTTCTTCAGTTCCCAAAGGGCAACCTCTTGCCTCTAACTCTCTTTCTTTCCTTCGCCCCTTCTCTCCTTGTCTCAGCCTCTTTTCACTTATTTTTAAGACCATTAATTTGAAGTCCCTGAGACTCAAAGACATAAAAATAAATGTAAAAGAAAGAAAACTCTTCACTGCTTTGGAGACTAGTGGGGAGCCAGGGGAAAGAAGAAGAATGGGAATGAAACAAAGGGATGGAGCAAATTAGCAGAAGAATGATTCTAYAGAGGATGAATAACAGCCAAGAAGATACCATTGCTGGCTCAGGCTGTCCCTCGTCCACAGATTGCTGAGGGCTGGGATGATAAGTTTGCCTTATCCTTCTAATGTTGTCTAGTTATCTTCTGTTGGCCATCTTTGGGGATGGGATGCTGAGCCTTTGGTCTGACCGTCCTTCTTTATGACCCGGCCCCAAGGTGCCAATCCTTTCAGGGACTCTTGTGCCTGGTGTTATGGCATCTACCTCTGGGTTCCTGGCTGAGGAGACCACATCATCAGGACCGYGGTTGCTCTCAGCTCCTTCTATCAGCAAGGAGGAGAGGGACRGGCACCTCTGGACCTAGCAGTACCAAGGAGTCTGAAACTCATGCTGGAGCCCCCATCTCTCTGATGGCGGCAAAGGSACACCTGCCTGAGGATCTCGGTGAATTTCCTAGAAGTGAGCATGATGTGTCCCAGCTTTGTGGACAGGTTGCAGATGCAGAGCTACCGGAGAGCCTGGCATGTCAGCATTCAGGCACCTGCTGATGTTGGTAGCAATCCCATTTGCACAAGGGCATGCATTACTGAATGCTCTTGTCTTCCACCGTGTCCTACTTCTGTTGRCTACCTGACCATGTCCCCTCTGAAAGGACAGGTGTAATAAATATTCATCGTACTTGCACTTATGGGTCTATTAAAAGCCATGTTTTTTTTGTTTTTTTTTTTCCCCAGGGTAGGTTCATCTATTCTGATTATGCTAACGGCCTACCAAATCACTCTCTCTAAATAYGCCATCGCCCCGGTGATAAATGCAGCCTCTGGAGTGGGTCCTTTCTGGCGTTAATCGAATGTTTTAATGAAGTCAGCATGCTGTTCATATGCATTAAAATACTTGGTCCCAGCCTGAAGAGGCGCAGTAGCTCTCTGGCTATTGTGTCTGTGCACCAGAGGTAAATAAAGCACTAAAGGCCTGTGCTGGGGAAGGATGAATACTTAATGGAGGTTTTATTGCTGCTCATCCTTTTAATCCCCTCCYCCCTTCTTTTTAAGTATTAATGGTCTTTAGTGTCTCCCCTCCCAGGATTACATAGGTAAGTGGCACAGACAGACTCTGATGGCTATTTGTTCTCTCATTCTTGTTATGAGCTACAAATTGGTGCACTGACTTCTGCCTGACAGCTCCCTTTACAGGCTAGTGGCTTTCCAGTAATGAAAGGACACTGGCCAGGAGGACAGGAGTGAGAGTGGGAGCTCTCTGAGCAGAGCACAAGGCAGGGTACCTCCACCGGGATGACGGTGAGGCAGAACAGTGCATACCCTGACTCTCCACTCGTGTATCCCTGAGGTGGTGGTAGGTTTGCAGGGGTGAAGGTGGGACAGAGGGTTGCTCTGGGGGATCTCAGTGTGGGTGGGAGAATGCATGCTTTCTAGAGGCTTTTAAGCTCACTAGTATGGTCAGTAGCTTGAATGTGCTAATAAAGAAGCCAGCAACAAGGGAGGTAAACTTAACTAAAGGCAGTCAATGAAGTGTGCTATCCGGAGAGTCCATAATCCTGTTTATGGCTCAGTTAACCCACACATAGAAGTCTAGATGCACTTGGGATGTGCTGGGAATCCCATCAGGCTTTCCCCAGAAAGAAGGGTCCACCGYTGGTCCTGTACTATGTTTGCCAGAACAATGTGGATGTCTCAGATWCCCTATCTTAGYCGGCACTGAGTGTGTATAGGTGAATGGTATCTCGTGGCTTGAGACTATCACAGGACAAATACTCACACATTTCCTTTCTGTATGTTCTCTAATCATCTTTGGAGTTAAAAATTGGGATGTATTTCCAATCTGAATTTCACTTTAGGTTCTCAGCAACTGGTCCTGTCATGCCTTTCTTAGTTCAAACAGCTCCTGAAAGTATTTAATAATTGTCGTTTTATCACTGTTAAGACTGGTATGTAAACATATCTCTTGATCTTGTTTTCACTTCTCTAAAGGTGGTTGAGAGCTAGACTCAGACCACCTGCTTGGTGGGTAATAAGAGATGTGGAAAGAATTCATGTCCCTAAATCTGAGCCAGCAATTCAGAAAACTTGCTCTACAGCTCCACTCAGCCYCGGGGAGAAATTCAGCTAGCCATGTCCCAAAGGAAGCACTCGYGCTCATGTTCTGCACTTGGCCCTCAGCTCCTAAGACAAGGGCACTTATTCTCTTCCACCCTGGAGTAGTATCTGTGGCTTTTTTGTATTCCTATCTAGCTTTTCAGCACCTTTTACAGTGTGGGCACCAAAACTGTATGCATCACTCCAAGAGCAGTTTCACTGACTCCATTTCCAAAGGTAAAATATCTTCCCTATGTCTAGTCTTGCTTCTCCTCCCAATATGTATCGTAATCTCATGTGACCAATTTGCCATCACAAGTAGAGTTGAAGATGAGTTGCTTGCAGCTTACAAACTCTCAACTCTTTCCCAAATTTCTGCTTTCCAGGGGCAGCCCCTTATGCTGAAAGTGCATACTAYGCATCCTGGCCTGGGATGTTTAACTTTGCTTCTTGCTGTAGGAAAACAACCTTGTGCTAATAAGTGTTAGCCCASTTTCCCAGCTCTGAATCGGTGTTCTCTCCTTGTAAGCACTAACCACATTGCTAGTCTTTGTGACACCCAATAGCTGTAATTGGTAATACTTTTATTTTTTCCTCTCAGATTATGGATAACAAGACACATTCATGCCAGATTGCCTACCTACTTCTGTGGACTATGCCTTCCCTGAAACACCCACACCAGCCCTTGATGTCTAATAAACAACTACTTTTTAGGAGTTCAGTTAGGAGTTCCTAATTCATTTAAGGAGTGTTTCAWGGATATTGCATCACACTAATTTTTTAAATTGCACTGTCACCAGCTGTAAAGTCAAAGCTTTATAAAAATCTAAATATATTATATCTGGGTAGTCAACTTTATCATCACAACTTCTTTTCTCATCAAAGAATGAAATTAGAACAGTTTGACAACTCTTATTTTCTATTAGACTGTGTTAACTGGCCCTAATTATGTTCCCATGTGTTTATTCTGTGTTATCGACTGTTGTACTAGTTTTTCCATTAGTGTGATGAGATTACGTATGCCTAGCTACCCTACCGTTGCTTGTGTCAGAGAACTTTCTCTTTTTCAATACTGGCACATCAGGAAAGCTCTCCACCTCCTCTGGAATTTCCCTAATGCTCCAGCAGTTATCCAAGACTGATGTCAAGGGGTCAGAAATGTCCTCAGCCAGTTCTAGGAAGACTCTTGGCTGCAAGTTAGCAGATTCTGTTCATATAAAATGTGTTTATCCCTAGAAGAAGTTGCTTAACTTCCTTCTTAGTTGCTAGTGGAGTGGAAAGTATTTCGACATCCTTGTGTGATGTAAACACATCCTCTTCTTTCTTTCCAAACTCAAAGCAAACATATTTATTGAATGTTTCTGCCTTCTCTAAATCATTATTCACAAACTTTTTATCTCCACGTGATTGGCCCATGACATCACTGGCATTTCTTCTGTTCCTGATTAACTTAGAAAACTCCTTGCTGTTCTCCTTCACCTCAACATCTCTTCTTGCCATCCGTATCTTCCCTTTTCTATTTTCTGTACTATTATCTTAAAATTTAAACGGATTTTAATTTATGCTTTTTGTGCTTGTTTACTTTACTATTTTAGTTCTAATTGCTGCCTTCATGTCATTTTTGAACTAAAATGGGCTTTTGGCAAAGATTGCCCTGTTTCTTGCTTATGAAATCATGACTTCTGGGCCCTCTTAAACCCTCCTTAAAGCTCTCTTGATATATTTACACACACACACACACGTATATACATTTTTCCCCTGCTGAATTATGCTCATACTTTCTCTCAACTTTGGGAAATTGGCTTGCAAAGTCATAGCATACGTTTCCCAGAGGGAAATTTTCTTTTGTTAGGCTGTATGATCATGAGTTCAAGGAACAGAACCGCTTGGATAACTGATGCAACTGAGCAGACAGTCTGCTCAACTCTCCAATASCTCTTATATTTCCTAGAGACAGATGTGGCTGCACATGACTGCTAAGGAGAAAGAAGAGGATGTACAGATACAAATCTTCACATAACGTGCTTCTCATTTTCCTCAAAGTGACTTCCGGGTTATGCTAAGTCTTGATTCTCAAATACCCCTGTTAGGGGCATAGATACCTTTTGCCAGTTTGCAGGACTATTCTGCTGATAATRTATCTTTTGCTGTTGACTAAACATATCCACTTCATTAGATTCATTTGGAACCCAAGTTCCATTTGACCAGGAACGTCACAAGATTGAATATCATTTCAAGGAGAGGAGAGAGCTAGATAGCTTGAGGGAAAGGCTTTTGGTACTTTTTTACAATAGCAGTACACGAAACATAAGATAGATTTTTTTTTTTTTAAGTCTAAGTCCTGCTTGAAGGTTACTCTGCTCAGTTTGTTGAATGATTCAAAATGACCCTAGGTGTTAATAATCACAGCTCCTATGAATTCAAACTTCATACCACTAATACGACTTTACCGCAGTGTGAGGCTGAGAACTATTCAATAATACCAGTGAGTCTACTCCTTGCATGATTTGTTTGCAGTTTCAGTATGTTCTTTAAGGTCTTAGAGACCTTAAGATGCCAGAAGATCTTTTATCAGGCTTAAAGCTGCAGGAATATGAGAAACTTTTGGCAAAGTGAGATGAAACTGTTGTTGAAGTAAGTGGCTGACAGATATATTCTTASAATTGTTGCAGGCAAAGTTCAGTACACGGAAAGAATAAAACCCAGTCAGCTCAGCAATAGTCAATGTTTCTAAAATGGATGGTTCAAGTCATAGTTAACTTATTCAAATTGGCTTTCCATCTTGGTGTGATAGACAGGCAAAGTGTGTCTATCCCCTTTCAACATTTTAAATAGTTCTTACAATAATGAGACAAATCGAATTTCACCACTAGTAATAATGCAGAACATTGACCTGTGACATTTGAAAATAAACAGCTGGCTCACATATGCACTGATTCCTGAGCAATCACACTTTTCACATAGGTGGAACATTTTTGTTCCAACAGACATTTTGTTCCAGCCATAGCACCCGACTCGTGTCAATCACAGTGAAGATTCACAAAGCTTCACTTGTATGACACAAACAGAAGGGAGCAATTGCTCTCACAATGTATAATTAAGCTACTGAACTCTTTGCCTCAGGATGCTGTGGATGTTAAGAGTTTACATGAGTTTAGAAAGTGACTGGACAAATTCATGGAAGAATATCTACCGATGTCTGTCAGTAATGCACAACATCCTTGCCTGGGTCAGAAAGTCTCTGAGCTGCAAATTGCTGGAGGCTGGCTATATACTTGCCCTGATCTTACATTCTGCATTTAGGTATCTGCTGTTGGCAGCCGTCAGAGATGTGATAGCACTGTAATGGACCTTTAGTCTCCCTGAGTGCACCCATCTTTACATTCTTAATCAAATCCAATGCATATGCCTGACCATGATTAAAACAGGCTTGGAATGAGCTGAGGACACCTAAAAGTTTGCCACAGCAGCTCTTCGTTTGAGAGCATGTCACAATACCTGATATATAGCTCAGGGCCATACCACATTCCTGGCCAACRAATGTTCTTCTTGGTCTGGAATTTCATAGCTGAGCTTGCACTCTCCTCAGCAGACATGATCTTAATGGTGAATGAACTTCAGGGTAGACTGCATCTGATGCAAGATAGCAGTCATTATTCAAGCTGACATTGACAAAATGACAGAGTGGTAAAATATTGGCACATTCTTTGATATTGCCTTCAGGGTCAAGATACTCACTGTTATAGGACGGCTTATTGATCAGGCATGCCTTCTGACATCAGGCATGTCAGAAGGAAATCACTTCTGGAGAATAATAAGGACTAAAGGATTTAGCATTGGTTCATGGTCTTCAGAGAATATGGATACTCAGGTTTATTATGATTTGTGAACAAATGGCTTGAAAGCTGTGTACTTCCCAGATGATGATGCATTGGTGGAAGGTAGTTTTGATGGCCACAAATCTTCTTGTTGCTGATTTCATATTTTTTTTCCTGTTAGCTTCCAAGAATACCACATGCAGAGATGAATTTCATTTTTGGGCCCACAGTGACACAAAAGAACAAGTCTAATTGCATAGCTATGTGCATTTGTCTAAAGAATGAAGGTTTCTGAAAGTATTGGTGCATAAGAAAAGATGCCAAGCAAAATGTGTTTTTAGCTGTTCAACCAGCTAGGTTTCTTGTGGCTTCACAAATTCACTGTTTTTATGGATATAAGGATGATCAGAAACACCGCTGTTGAAAAAGTTCTCAGTAAGCGTCTGCAAAAATTGATGAGCCCAAAGGTACTGCGAAGCTTTCAGGTTTTCTTTGGAGCCCATTCAGCAGTGGAAGACAGGACTTTAGTTTCATGGTTATTCCCTGTGAGGCAATGATGAATCCAAAGAGTTTCACTATGGTGAACTTTTCATATTATCTAGTCCATTTTTCTCAAGCATCAACGAGAGAGCATGATGCTTAGAGAAAATTAGCATCATCCAGGATGTACCAGCCTGGTATATCCATGTAGAAGTTACTGATGTAATGCAGCAACTGGAACAGACTTGAGCAACATAGCTAAATATTCAAAGTAAATGAGTTCTATATAGACTGAAACCTTCCAGTCAACACCTTCATAAACACAAAGGGAGCTGTAAGATCTGTATAAGTCCAATTCCATGAACATCCTGGCACTCTGTGTCCTTCTCAACAGCTCAYTAATTAAAGATATATGACATTTGTCTTTGATCATTATTTATTTCTCACGATTTGATGCAGTCAACAACAAGGCATAAAGATCTATCCTTTCTTAGCAAACGTGACCAAGGTACCAGAGAGAGATATATGGGTGAATGAAATCCTATTTTAGGCCTTTTTCAAGGTATTCCCGAGGGGATGGAAATCTAGTCTGGAGAAGGAGTGAAGTATTTCAACTGAGATGCTGGTTCCAAAATTAAGACTGTTTGGATATCAAAAGGCTGAGGCTGAACTAAGGTACCATACAATGCCAATGCCATCATCGGGATAGTTTTTGGAGATATAGGGGCAGGGATTCACTAGGGCTTGCTGAACACCAGTGTGGTCAATGTCACCATATCTTTTCCATGACATTAACAATATATTCAAAAAACCCGGTCACTTTGGACAAATTGTCTGTACTGACGGGATTTCTGTGAAATGCAGAGGTGATGCACTGCAGGTAAGAGATGCCACATACCAAGAGAATGCAGTATGTTGATTTAATCAAACCATGTGATAACGAGATGATCTGGGATCAGGACTCGGGGAACTCACAGTGCACAACTACCACCAGATTCAGCGAGGTCAGGAGGGGCCYTGGCTCTGAAAATCAAACTTCCAGATAGCTGTGAGGTTGCTAGATGTGACAAAGTCATGCAAAGTAACCTTGGGGCACAGCAAGATCTCAAAAGCAGGATTGACTTTCTGTGTGCATGAGGAGCTGACACAATCCAAGAAAATGACCTGATAGGAGAAGAGATTTACTAGAAAACTCAGATGCAGAGCTACCATCTTTCAAGTCTCAACAAGACTGGGCACTTTTCACATTTTCTTTGCTGAGCAATCATGTTATAAACACAGTCTAAGGAAATCTGTCTTGAACAGTCTATCCTCTGCCTTTTCTTTCGGTGCCTTTATGTTGTATCAGCTATCCCYGGTCTGAATAGAAGTTCTGCATGTTGGAATGATTGATCATGGGGAAATTAAAGCTGATCTCTGTTGTAAAAAGCTTTCTGCTCCATTGGTGCCAGTGCAACCTTGGAGGCTTTGCTGGTCTGCCTACATAGCTCAAGCAGGGATATGTAGAGGTCTGGATTGCAGCTCAGAGTACAGCTTTCAAAAGTTTACAGCACCCTTACTTACAGCCACTGAGGAGTCAGAGTGTGTACAGCTGCATGGGACAGAGAGCTGACAAAGAACGGACATTTTTTCATGAGTTGCTCAAAATAGAGATGACAGCTAAGCAYTGGTTAGGAGCAGAGGCAGATGGATGTAAATCCAGATAGAAATACCAGTCCTTGTACCCATAATAATCAGTTTTGTCTTTCTCTAAGTCACAAATGTTTAAAGAGAAACTCTTCCCTTTCTCTGGGTTGGTTTGGTGGTCTGGAATAGAGTCCAGGAATTCCCCTCTGCTGTCTGTTCCTACGCTCAGCTTGTGAATAGATGATGCCCCAAATCTTAGTGGAATTTAAATGGAAAAAGGGCAAAAAGGCTAATCTAGGGAGGGAGCCAGGAAGATATTTAGGAGCGGGAATGTGCTAATGCAGAATCTCTGTTCCCAACAGCAGTTTTAGTCTCCTCCCCAGGACCAAGGATTAAACAGGACAGAAAGCTGCTGTGATTTGGCTCTCCTCTTCATATACTGAATTTTATTTTCGTATTTGATTTTTTTAATCATCTTTTTTTTTTTCATTTGGGAAGTGACCCAAGAAACTGTGTTTCCCACATAGCCATTTCAAAGGAAATATGATGCTGCAACAAGGGCCTTGAGGGAAAAACTTTGGGAAAACAGCATCAGCTCTGTCCTTCCTCTCTTTTTTTTTTTCCTTAGGAAGGAAAAAAAGAAGGGGAAGGGGAGAGGAGAGGAGCCCTCAGTGTGGGGAGACATGAAGCAGGGGGAGATTGAGTTTCAGCAAAACAGGCTGCGTTATCCTGTTCTTTGAGCCAAAGACTCTCAGCTTCTGCTCAGGCACAGAAATATCTCACTCTTTTAAGCTGATACTTTATGATTGCATTTTTTTATCCCTTTACCTTCCTGCTCCCACTGCATAAAACCTTTCTTGACTGTGCTCAGTATCCATGGCCATGACTGAGCAGCACGGAGGAGTGGTTGCTCCTGGCCTTCCCTGGGGGTTGAGTGGGGACAACTTTGGCAACTCCTGCTCCATGACATGATCAGGCAGCCCTTGGCAGCCTCCTGGAGGTCTGGAGCCTAGGACAGACCAAGTCAGGGCTGATGCTTGCGGGTCAGGTATCCTCATGCACCCTGCACCTCTCACCTCTCCTCCCAGAGCAAGGATTCAAGTATTTCCCTAGGTCATAGAGTCGTTTCCCAGTGCCGCAGCAATGAGGAGTGTCAGGCTACCTCAGGTCAGACCTGTAGTATTCTGAAGAGAAGGATCCCCTCCCCAAATCACCTTGGTTTGCAAAATGGTCTCTCCCAGCTATGCTGGAGTTGGATAAGGCTGGAGGAAAGACTCTGGCAGAGGTATGCCCTGCTGTTTCCCTTGCCTTGGATAACTGAATGAGCTGTGTGAGCATCTGTCCCTGCCTCTGAAACGCAGCTTTACTTTCCCAGCTCGGAGGCACGGTGTTCTGGGGGCTAGAAAGAGCCAACCTTGTGTGTGACGCACATCCTTCCCTCACGCTGGCCAGGCAAGCAAAGGGCCATGTGCCCGATGTTTGCACCTGTGCTGCTCAGCAGCACTGCAGMCCCCAGGCAGGCTGGGTTCAGACAACTTTGGGATCCCCAGCTCCACGGGAAGAAAGCAGCAGCATGGCTGCAAAACACCAGAGGCTGCAGGGAGAGAGGTGGTCCTGCACCCTGCAAAGGGCTTTGGCCCTGCATGTTGAGCAGAACTGGGGAAAAACTACTATTTCCCTAGACGGCTCCAGGCCATTCTGCTTTCTGAGATGGAGATGAGCATAGTGGCAATACTGCTTTGGGTCAAATGCCCTGAAGCATCCAACAATTCACCAAAATACTCATCTTGYGATTCCTCTCCCCTCATACTTCATGCTCATAGTGGTCCATAGAGTGCTGCTGACTGGCTGTTGCCCCCCATCCACCAGTGCGCCTGCTCCTTCTCAGGGCTGGGAGCTGTCTGGCAGGGAGCAGCGGGAATCTGCTCCCGGCTCAGACTGCTCCTCAGCCTCTAACAGGCTAGTGAGCAGCACTAGTAACACGAACATGTTTGTCCCACTAGTTACTTGTAGCAATAGCCTTATATCCCAGAGGAACGCTGAGCTGGAAGGGTTGCTGGTGCCTTCTCCCCTGAGTTGTGCCTGACTGTACAGTAGTGACGTGGTGCACAGCTCAGCCACGTTGCACAGCCCCATGGCTCGCAGGGAGGTCAGACTGCATGGGCAGCAGAGCCCCACCTTACACAAAGGATATGCCAGCCAAGCAAACCAGTCCCTCCCCATTAACTTTCCCCTTGCCATCCAGGCATCACTTYACACAGCTGTAAAAAGCCGATGTAACCCCTTATAAGCTCCTCAAGCTCTATTCAGACTACAATATCCCTCCCAAGCTGGCAGTCTGTCCCTAAATGCTGCCGAGTACTCAGAGCATGAACCTGATCTCCTGTAGCTGAGCAGCCAGCTCATTTTCCACAACAAGGCACGTTTCTCCAAGCAACGGGTCTGAATGTAAAGATGCTGGTTTAGGAAAGCCTCAAGGCACAGCCCTCTCCTACACTACCTGCAGTGATGCCCGGAGGGCTTGACTGAGCATTTCCACATTTCCTTGCCACTGGTCTCCGGGGTTTTGTGTGGCTGCATACCCTCTGGTGCTGGAATTGCCTGCCACAGGTGTGCAGGGTGCTGGGAGCTGACAGAACAGAGGTCCGCAGGGCCCCGGGTGAAGGTGACCTGGATGTGCACACASGTGCACAAGGATACATGCACACACACGCATGCAGAGAAGGAAATCTCTTGGTTATGCAAGGAGTCAATTTGGCCATATGAAGCAGTGCAGCCTTCTCTCTCTGAGCCAGACAAGCTCCATCTGCCTCCCCTCACATGATCCAGATGATCATCTCCAGCTCTGTCTGAGAGCAAGGGCTATCTCTAGGAGTGGGAGAAGACCAGTCAGTATCTGTCATGTTCTCGTGCTCCCAGCCTCTCTACTAAGACGCTAGGCAAAGAGTTTTAGATAAAGTGAGCATTTTTTTTGCCATGTAGAGATTCGCTCATCAAGAGCAGACAGAGATCCATGAGATTCATTTCATGGATGAGTTTGAACAGCTGTGACGCAGAAACAACTTTCTCTCTCAGCCTGACTGCATTTGAGTAAGTATCCTGAAAGCCTGTTATTCTTTCTAATCAAACTACCCAGGTATTTTGAAAGCATTGCCTCTGCAGCATCTTGATACCAGTTTATCTCCATATCCTATTACATATTCCCAAATGATACCGAACAATGTGTCTCCAATATTACTTTTTAAGTAACCTTAATTGTCTGATTTTGATTTATGTTTAAATTGCACTTCTCTCTGCAACCTGAGATGCATCAGAATTATGTATGTAGCATTTAGATTATGGTGCAGAATACTCTTGTGTGCTTGTGCAGTGAACGGTCCTATTGGAAGGCATATGCATGAGGGGACAGARGTAAGGCTTCTGGGGGAAGACCAACTTCTGAATTTCCTGAGGTTTATGAGATTAAAACCTAACACTGAATGTTGCATTAAAAGAGAGCTGTCAGCTTCTATTTCACAGAAGATGTTGTTTTTGTGAAAAGTGCTTTTTACAAAACATACAGCCAAGGTAATTGTTTGAGGGAAAAGAGGGAGTTATTCCAGGGAAAGTGTGTCTTTTGAACAGCTCTGACCTGAAGAATTTGGTGCCCTGAATTAATGCATGAAAATGAAGCTGATTTCATGGAGGAGTTATATCAACTCCCCTATTTTCTTTGCCAGGAGGGAATGAAGAAAAGGGAAGTAAGCTGCTTAAAAGGAACGTGATACAACACCTGAGCTCAAGTTTTAGACATCTCTTGTGGCTTCRGATTCACCTGAAGTGGGACTGAAGCAATGCAACCCAACTGGTGAAGGCCTGTTTGCACAAGGGGGAACTTAATGAGCAACACGCTTTATTCATTACCTGCCTTCACTTCTAATCATAAAGGCTGTTGTGAAGCCTTTTCCTTTCCAAACCTATGCAGATTGGTTTCTCCTCTTTAAGGCGGCTTTTGTGTTCATAACACAGTGAAATGCTCAGCCGGGCTGAAGCTCAGGGCTGACATCAGTGGGAGCTTTCGTTAATTGAATTACTGTTTTGTGGCAGAATGTTTTAAAAATAAGCGGAAATGTCCCACATACTTTTTTGGCTGAGAGATCAAATGTATCCAAAGGAATTCAATAATATTCCTACATCTGTGAGTCCTGCCTGTCCCTGGAGGAAAGAAGTCAAATTCAGTCTCCACTATTGTTTGTGTTCATTATATCCCCTTATTGTCTTTTTGGCTCATGGGCAGCAGGGAGGAACCAGCAGAGTTTCTCAGGCCTCAAATGGAAACATATAGAGTCATATGCATATCACAGGAGCAGGAAGGACTGTATCATAAAAAAAGACTCCTCCATTCTTCATCTGAATAGGAGCCATRATTTGCTTTGAAGGCATTGGCCTCCCCTATTGCTTCCTTTTTGTGAATACTCATTGCAACAGAATTCAGGCTGAAAAGGTGTTGGTTAAAAAGGAAAGCACAAGGTGAGATTCTCTGAACACGCACTCACATCTAGAGCTGCATGTGGATACATATTTTCAGGAAAGTGCATCTTCAGATATGTATTGGCAGGCAAATCCCAAAGCAAGTACTTGCAATTATATGAAYTGATTAGAATTTATTTGAGAATATGCTGGCAAAAGAATGCTCATGCAAACATTTATTCAGAAATACTCAAGCAGGGAAATACTTATTCACAGGCTTGTCCACAAATGCATCATCTAGAAATTCTGACGTAAATGCTTGTGATACAATCCCCCCATGTATATCTGGGGAAGGGAGTGCGTGTGCATGTATACACAAGCAAGGGAGCTAACAAGCAAATGAGAATGCAAATRTGAAGTAAGAGGAAAACAAAATTTGATACACATGCAGATGAAGTTGGGTACTTGTGCAAAGGCTGCAAGTGTGTGCCTGGGATGTTTGCACGACTGCATGTCAAATACTTTTGGACAAGACTCTCCCATGTAAAGACTCATGCAAACTGGCAAAGGTGTGTGTATGTGCGCGYGTGCGCACATGTGCAGACATTCATGTTTAGATGAGTTTCCAAACAAATGCTAATGCAAATCTATTTTCTGGCCAATGCTCAGGCAGACAGATATTAACTAGTGATTATAATGTGGCTCAGAAAGCAAAGGYTGGAAGTGTTGGAGTGGCCAACTTGAAAGTTCCCTTTGGGAATATTTTGGGAGTCCTCCGTGAGGGAAGGTGGAGCAAAGTCACACAGCTTACATTCAGAAGAAGAGCCTTAGTTCAAAACTATGAATTCGTGGAGTAAGTACCTGCCCAGCCCTGATGTCAAGACGTCAATGCAGAAAACATAGGAATGCTGTTGAATCTCTCTAGATACATTTGATCTTCTCTATCAAAAAAAAAAAAAAAGGGGGGGGGGGCATGTGCGACATTTTAGCTTATTTTTAAAATGTTCTACCACCAAAGAATAATTCTATGAGCTAAATCTCCCTCTGACATCAGCTCCAAGCTTCAGAGTCAGGTCAAGTTTTGCTTAARCTGCCTTAAATGGACATTGGCAAGCTGGAAAGAAAAATATTCTATCAAGCCTCTGATGCTTAAAAACAGAATTCTTTCTGACAGAGGCAATGCCTGCCCTGTCCCCCAGGAGCAGACTCTCCTGCACCACTGCCTTTCAGAGTGGGATTTATCAGGGAAAATCAGAGGTTTAATACCCTCTGTCAGGATGCCCTTTGCAAAAAGACCACCTTAGCCAATTTCAGCCTTCCCACTGATTGCAGAAGTCTCCAGGCAGCTCCTGTTTGTCCAGCATTGGCACCATTTGTTGCTGACCTAGGGCCTTTGGTGCAGAGGGAAGTGAGCTGGGCAGCTGCAGAAGAACCAGCATGGTCCCAAGACTGCCTTCCATGATGGATGCTCCTGTTGCTAAGCCCAGGGGAAACAATGCAATTACCATTCTAAATTAAAAGTGTGTCTGAAAAGTGCCTTTGATTAGACACGTGCTCTGATAGACTGAGTTTGTTTGTTTAACTCTATGTGCACTCCTCTCTCTAGCCTGTGCTCACCTTGTTAACAAGCATCATGCTCTATCAGACTAATGTTCTACTGTTAGGCACTGAAGAGATGCTTTGGCCTAGATTTATCCCACCTAAGCTGTAAAGACTTCACTGAGGCAGACAAACTGGGAATAGAATTGTCCTTGGCTCCTTCTGGTATCAGTGCAGTGGGACAAACATCTCCAGGAGGGCAGCAGATCTTAGCAAGGTTGCATCTCAAGGGAGAGTGACAATCTCTGGCTGCAACGAAATTTTCAGAGTTAGCTTCTAGCAGAGGTGCTTAAAATAATGGGAAGTAGACCCCAAGAGCTAGCACAGCATGTCAACCTGGGSTTGCAAAGGAGTTCTGCTAAAAGAAAAGCCCTAACTTAAGTCCAACACCACAGCCTCTCCCCACCCATACATCCCTTGCATGGCAAAGAGAAGAAATGGGGAGTTTGGCTGCAAGTGCCCTGTTCCAGCTGGACTCCTGAACCTGAGCTCCTCAGAGCTTGCATTTCCACCATTGTCAATACCRCTGCTGCCCAACCTCCCTTGACACATGGCTCCTCTACTGCTGATCCTGGCCGGGGCTGGCTCCTGACTAGAGTTAGCTCTCGTGTTTCTCTGTGCACAGTCTCCCTGGCTTCTTTCCAGCTGCCTTTTTTTTTGGCCACAAGAAGTGTCTCAAAGATGAGCAGATGGGAGTCTCCAGGCTGGGGGCATAAACGGAAACAGTAGTGGGTGAACCAACCGCCCCTTGTGCTCTGCTCTTGTCAAATACTCACTCTTTCTGTATCTGTGCTTGGCCCATTCYTCTATTCCTGCTCACCTGAGCAGTTCTTACGCACCCTTTACTCACTTCGTGCAACCACTCTCTGGAGTAAGACCTCTGCAAAGAGCAGGAAAAGGACTCTCTATTCTGGGCCTAAAGATGCTATAACGACTCATTGCTCATACACCAACAAGCCCTTTTACAACATGTTTTTAATGACAAAAATTCCCGCTTTCTTTGTAAAGAAGCCATCAGCTCCATTATCCTGATTTTACAGGTACAGAAAACAGGACACAAAGCGGGGAAACAAAAGCTTTTGTTCAGCACAACGCAGCAAGTCAGCAGCAGACTGGAGAGAATCAGCTCTCGGACTGCCAAGCATTGCTCCCATTTTGTGTTTGCTAGATGTGTGTGGGTAAGGCCAAATGAATTTAATGGGGGGTCATGGTCTCCTTGCCCCAAATACTGTGCAAGCTCAGGGAAGACACTCGCTCTGCCCACACCAGCTATCAGCTTCACTGCTTTCATGTCTGTGCTGGCATGAGGAAACACCAGTCTCCGGAAACGGGGCAGAGCAAAGGCTAGCAAGGGAGAGCAAAGGGATTTTTTTTCCCACATCTTTGAAGAGACCTTTATATATATGTATCCACAGATCAGCTCACAGTGACCATCAGAAGAGCTTCTAGACTTGATCAGAGATTACAGTAGGCATTGGAAATGTCCTGCTGCCAAGCAGTTGTGAACTCCCGGCGGGTCTAAGGACAGCAGGTCTTATGGTGCCGAGTTCTAGGGGGTGTTTTCACGTGAGAGTCTTCCACTGTCTGATGATGCTGTTCATGAAGGAACTTGTCCTTTGTTTGGGACAGCAATATGAATTATCTGTCCTGATGAGTCATTTATTGTCACAAACCTTTTTAGGAACCCAGTAATGCTGAGAGCTTTACACCTGAGCCTGATTTGGATAAAATYAGCCAAAGCATTTGAAAGATGGAAGAACAGACCCTGCCTTCCTCCTTAAGGAATTGGTCTAAAAGCCTGATACTAGACATGTTTCTTTGAAGAATTTTCCTCTCTCCTTATTCACAGAGCCTTTTTTCCAGCCTTTATCATGCTTCAGGCTCACTGGAGCAGTTCAATGGTGCAGATACGAGTTGAAGAAAGCGAAGGCTGAAGCAAAGTGAGGAAGGTGTATGAAGAGCTYGTTCAGATGAATACCTACTTATGGTAGGCTGCCTTACAGCTATGAACATCYCTTTCATTAATTAGGGCTCCCGGAGGCAAGTGGGGGTCTCTGTGCTGGGATCATCCTCATTGCATCCTCTTGCTCGTGTTTGAATCCTGGGAACATCTGTCCAGGAATGTGCTGGGGACAGTCACTGGTAGAGGATCCACCTCTCACCACAGCAGTCCWTTCCAGGGTTTAATAGATCACTTTATTTCTTATATAAACTTATCTAGTTTTAACTTCCAGCCAAAGGGCTTTCTTATAGCTTTCTGTGGCAGATTAAAGATCTCTTTGGTACTCTGTAGCTTCTCTTTCTGAGAGTGCTTAGACACTATTATCTAGTCACCTTTTCATCTTCTTTTTGATCAGTTGAATAGGTTTGGTGATTTAAATCTCTCACTTCAACATATTCTTGTCTATTGCTCAAATTAGTCTTCACTTTTCTCTGCTCTCTTTCAAATTTTCCATGTCCCTTTTAAAATGTGGACACCAGAACTGGGATTTAGTGGCTCAGTTACAAGCGGATACAAGCCATTTTCCCATGTCTCAGGAAAACTGTCAAGATTTTGTCATGTTTTCCTGTCTGCATTAAGAAGAGATGTCAAAACCTTGATAAATGGAGTGACATCATGACCCCAGAAAAAAATGATTTAGAGCAAGGTAAATATTTTATATTGACCTTTTTTATTTTTAACAACATTTTAGGAAACCTACTTTTAAATATTTTATTTTATTTCCCTCCTGCTTGCTCAATTTTTCAGATAGGAAAGCAATTTTGAGGCACAAAGCAACTCCTAACCATGAATAAGTGTTAGAATAGACTATTTTGACTACAGTGAGTTTTACTTCCCTGTTTTTTTTTGTTTTTTTTTTCTTCAAAAATGACAAATGCACCAACTCTACTGCTCTCCTGCAGAAACTTTTGCTTTTAATTAACTGTCATTCAGGGAATCACTTTCTTTGTTCTGGTTTCTCACATTTCCCTCATCAATACAGAGATGAGTTGCTCTAGCTGACCCTGCTCTGAGCCCAAGGGTTGGGCTCAGTGATCTCCAGAGATCCCTTTGAACCTCAGTGCRGGTCACTTAGCAACCTACAGCAAATCTCTTTTAATTATGGCCATGGAAACTTTTATGTGAACAGGCACAGGGGAGATCAAGTCTTGCTTCAGTTTAGCATAAGTCTCTTCCCAGACTATGGAAGAAATGAATCAAGGTGGCTCTGGGACTGGATGGCAATGTTGGGGTTTGCGCTATCCAGGCTCATTCTGCACAGGGAGGGGTAAACTGGTGTCTGCTGCTAGCTTTTCAGCAGAGACTTATTAAACTGGGATACAAGATCCCATGCACTCATATTTCCCACACAGGAACCCATCAGGGCTTTTGCTCCCTGATGGAAATGTTATTGAGTATCCATGAATTAGCGATTCCTASGAAGGGGGGATGGCATTAATGCTGAAGAGGAAAGGGATGAAGGAAACTTGATTTCGTATGGTTTTGATAACCTTTTTTCCGGTGTATGTGCAGCGCAGGGCCTTTATCAAATGGCAGCTTTTGGAGAAAGYGAGCAGGACATGTTGTACTGTCTTTTGCCCCAAATCTCACTAGGCTTGAAGTATTTTATTACTATCTTTAAACAGGATTATAAAATGGAAGGATTAGACCCCAGATATCATCTCCCATGCCAATAGCCTTGTTGAAGTTGAAGGGACTGTTGGGTTATGAGGGCTCAGTACAGACTGCTGGCTTGGCCTCTATGTCATGGAAAACTTCCAGCTGGATAATTGCATCCTGCCTCAATAAGTTCTCCCTGGAAATTTACTTGGATGCAGCATCTTCTCTCCCAGCCTCTCTTCTGCAATGGTGGGGAACAGATCTAGGCGACAAAGCAACTGCTTTGTGCTGTCCCCAGAGATGGCTGCATTCCAGTTGCAGACGAATGATTTCTGTGTGCACCAAGTTCACCAAATTGCTAGGAGAGGTGCAAGGAGAGGCACATTAAAATAAGTGCTGCTGAGCACAAGGGCTGTGAGATGACACGCAATCTCTCTTCTCTGTGCTGCTGCCCTGTTGTACGTCTAAAATCAGGTTGTTCTTCCCTCAGAGGTCAGCCTGAAATGCAAAGAGGGAAGTGCAGTGAGGTGACATTCACATCCCTCTCATTTGTGCCCTTCAGTCCAAGGCAAATATTTACCTGTACTATTGATTTCATCTTAGAGCAACAGAAATGAATTATGGCAAAAGTGTATTAGATAACATATTTGTAGTACCAGGGCAGGACAGTTCCCTGCAAGAGCACTTCTCCAGGCTTCATCCAGTCCTTTTTTGTAAAGAATCCAAAGTGCTGTTCATCGCAAGGAAGAATACACATATTGCTTCATTCATAGCTTGGGTTTCTGGGAGACTCAACTTGGCTAGAAAATCTCTTGGAATAATGCCTGAAACTAATGAGCAATTGATGCCCAAAGTCTAGGATAACAATAGAATAATTCGTCTTTTGTCTTTTAACGTTTATTTTTATATTGAATTGGGCTTCTCAGTGCAGTGGAAYGTGGCATCCTCAGAACAGGCCAGGGAGAAGGAGAGTGCCTGGAGAGAGATGGATTGGAGACTGGAGGTATGTGAATCCCAATGTTTTGGATCAAGAGTCAGGGAGAGCCTTGAACAACTACTTTGCTCTTCTCCTTGTTGACACCCTTCTTCCTCGTTCCAAGTCACCAGGCTCCTGAAGTGCGAGTGGCCCAAGGTTTTGGGGAGATGTGAAAGGCAGTGTCTGCTGCCATGAAAGCAGCATGGCCAGGACATATGTTTACAGCAACCACAAGGGGCCTGGCACTGCCTGCAGGCACCTCTCMGATGATGTCTGGGGCCAGTCTGGGGTGAGTGCTGGACAGGAACCATTCCTAACAGGTAGGGTTTGTTACAGACATGACCACTCAGTTCGGGGAGCAGGAGATCTTGGCTATATAGAAACAAACTATACAGTAGCTGCTGGCCTTGGGGAAGGGAGCAGCTCCTGGCCTATTTTATCTTCTAGTATAGGTGTATCGATACCATCTGAATCCCTCCTGGGGAAGCAGTGTGGTGGTGTCTGGTTGGAATAGAGAAAGTAGGTGGGGACAGGAAGGAGGGCTCCCCATATCTGGCTTTGGAATAACTCTTCTCCTCACTTCGTGAGGATTCATCTCCCTCCTTCCATTCAGCTCTGCTTTCCATCTCTTTCCAGCACACATATGCACATCGTAAAGCAGCTCCTGCATCCATCCCTGCTGTTCCCCACAGCTCCCCAGCATGCCTGCAGGAGCACAGACCACAAACACCCCTTTCCTACCATCAAACATGGACACGCACCCCCTTCACACACCCCATACAAAAACAGCCAGCCGGGCTCCCCAAATGTGAGCTCAGGGAGTTATAAAAAAGTAGATGTGTTTGTCAGGAACAAGAGCAGCCCAGCTGAGCAGAACTTCAAGGGGGCCACTTCTCGCTCCTTTTCGTTTCCACTCCAAAGAGCGCATGAATGATGTCCGGTGGGAACAAGCTCGCCAAGAAAAATGCAGCTGAACTGCTGTCAGAAGAGCWGTGTGCTTCACGCCATAAAATCCGGAGTGGAAGAGCCGTGTGAGAAGCTAAGACCCTCACGCACAGGCCATAATGTTCTTTTCTGCTTTGAAGTGGATTTAGGGCTGGCTCAGCCTCTCTGGGGCCTGGAGGCTGCTGCTTATCCATGCAGTCTAGGCAGCAGCAATAAGCAGCTGAACTGTCCTCAAGCCTCTTGTACACGGACTGGTCTCTGAGRGCAGGGAACAGTCCTAGTCTCTCTYGCTCTAAAGCAGAGATTGCAATCAAGGAATTGCAGCCCAGATTGTGACAAGACATCCGCTTCTCTCTCCGGGCAAGCTTTAGACCTGAACCTCCCCCCCCATCTGAGGTGTTTTTAGCACCTGCTCACTTTCCTTCTTCACTTACCTGGCAATGAATGTCTCTCAGAACACCAGGTATGGGATCTGGGTCCTCTGTGGCCTTCTATAACCTCTGTCCTTGCAGAGGTCTTCCAGGCAGCATTTCCCAGCTCCTTGTTTACAGCTGAGGAGAGGTGAGTGCTCTCTGGTGCTCCCCGCTCATGTCYTTGAAGGGCTTGTCAGATTTTCTTGCCTTAAACTCCCCTCCATTTTTTGTAGGTGTAGTTTAACCCTGGTCTTTCCTTCTCTTCGGTTCCCACTTAAGAGAGTTTGGTGCTCAGCTGTGGTCCACAGAGCCTGGCCCACAGTTTTCTCCAAGATCTCCCAATCAATAAAGCCTACCATCAGTTGCTGGATGGCCATGCCATTTCAGCTGCCCATGGGATATGCTGCAGAGAGCAAGAGCTCTGGTCAAGGCAGGTGCTCCTCACWGTGATTGCTTCATACTCTGTGCTTTAACTGCTCAGTACATTTGCCAGGCTTGTCTGTATGAGTTTGAGAAACAGCAAGACATCCCAGGAGTGGGACACTAGAGTGGAGCCTATCCATCAGAACGTTTCTTACTGATGCCATCTCTCCCCTCATCAGTGGCTGGTTATGCCTGGCAGGTAGTAGAGGTATAAACCTCTACTCATCAGAAAAACTCACCTATGAGGAAAGGAGACTTTGGAGGAAGAGCRGATCCTGGTGTTTGGTTACTTGCTTCACTGCAAGCTGCTGCTTCACTGCTGCCTCACTTACATTGCCGCCGTGACATGAATCAAAGATAGAAAGGGACTGTCCAGAGGTCAGAAGCCACATTCTACTTTGGACAACAAAGTCAGCCTCATCTTTCTATACCCTTACTGTGGGTTTACTCAGAGCTAGTAGCTACTAYGTGACTTCCCTCCTCCAGACTCAGCCACCTGAAAGCTCAGCATCTCATTTACTTTTGGCACCTGGAACCTCTCTTGTAGTGGGCCACCTTTAAATGCAGATTCACCCTATCTGTCTAACACTTGTATGAAGAGGGGATGATTTTTCCATGAAGGTTCCCATTTCTCATCACTAGCTGTAAAAGGAACACAAGGTAGCTGCAGTAGAGGTAAGAAACAGCACTAATACAGCCAAGAATAGATGGGATGAATCCTATCCTCTGTGTCAGATGGGAGGTCACCCCCATATCTTGCTGCATGTCCGTTCTTACAGTTTGTCTATAAAAGAAAATTTCTGATAGTTCTGGTACAATCAGATCTCAGGAGTTACACTAGTGCACTTCTAAGTATAGAGAAACTCTCAGGTGTCTGGGTGAGCAGAGAAAGAAGAGACAAAACTGAGATTTTGAGCAACCTTTGTGGGATATAAGATTATTTGATTCATGGCTAGTCTCAGAGTTACCTGAATGCCCTCCATCTGCCATGAAGAGTTCTCCTGTAGCAGGGATGGCTAGGTGTGGTTCACTCCCATCTCGTAGCCAGTACAGTTTGCAGCCTGGCGTTTCACTAATGTCCACCAAGGCTCATTTCAGYCAGTAGCAATATATTCTGCCTGTCTTACTGCAGATGAGGAGACCTCTGGAAGAGGTGCAAGGAAAAATCTACTTTAACCTTTGAAGCTAAATCTGCTGCTAATCCATAGGAATCATTATACACACTTTATGTTCTTTGCAATGACAATCACAGTGCTCGGCTCAGTACTGTGAGCAGAGGTTCTCTGCAAACCAGACAGCTGCAGCAGAAGCTCTTGTACTCATGTTCATGACTTTCTTCCCAACTAGATCTGCTAGGGACTTTTTTTGCTTTATTAATAAGAGCAGAGATTCGTGAGAACAATTAAAAGCCTTGCTGATCCTTACGCACAGACAGCGCATGTGGACATACATATTGGTCCTTTGGGTCCTACACAAAGATCAGGGAAATCTTCATAAAGTCCATGCTCAGGAGTCAGAGCACAGCTGTTATCAGATGCACATGTTTTAGCTCTCCATCCAGAACAATATGTCTCTTTGCTTTTAGGCTGAACCTCTCACACAAGAGARGTGAACACGTAATGTAAGCACCGTTTGGGGCAGTCTTGCCTGTGATATGTGGACAGGATGGAGATCAGCTGCTGCAGTAAAATGGGAGCTTGCAGCCCCTCTATCACGGCACATATGGCCAGACAGACACCATCTCCTCTCCAGGGCATCTGCAACAACACACTCCTACTTCTGCCTGGTTTAACTGCCCTGTACATTTTTGTGGTTCTCATATAAACAAAAGATATAGTTATGTTTGTGTTTTCTTTTTTTCAGCAGGGAACACTTTCTCATCCAATTACAAGAGTTTAAAATAGGTTGGAATCTGGGTTCACCACTATTCCCCAAATATACCTACTGGACATAGTTCACGTCTCAAGTGCATGCATCACATACATTCAGATGGGCTGCCTGGGCTGATAACAGACTCGGGAAGTGACCTCAGTTTGAACTGCAGGGAAAAGAAATTGTTTCCTCATTAATATCTCTGCAAAATAAATGTCAACTGGAAAAACAGTTCCCCTGTAATCAATCTTGGTGCATAGACACTGGGCTCTGACAATTCCTCTCGTTGAAAGGAATATATTTCCCATAGATCTGTAGTGTTTCATACATTATAGCTTTCATAATAGCAAAGCCAGTGCTTGGGTTACACTGAGCTTTTCTTTCTAACCCTTTGGTTTCACACAACCATCATTCTCTGAAAAATCTCTCTGTTCTGACTAAAACTTTCATACTTTGTACGGGGCAAGAAATGATGATTTTTCTTTCACTGAAGAAAATCCTTTTAGCTATCTTTGATTTATTAGAATGTGTGTAGGGGAGAATTACACTTTTATGGCTTTTTAAAATGTATTTTTCTTCCTGACAACTAACAAGGCTAGAAAAGCCCATCTGCTCACCTACATGGCTTTTTCCTTCCAGAGAGGTTGAGTCTTTGTTAGGGGTGCACTGGGGAAACCATCTACAAGAAAAACAGCAATTGGAGGATCATCTCTGAACATGCTTAGCTGAGATATACTAGGATTTGGGGGAAAGGCGCAGAGAGAGTGTTTAGATCTATTTCTTTTAAGACAATATACAAAGAAACATGGCTGAGCCTGGACGGTCACCAGGTTAAGGGCTGGGAGTGTTTGGTTGAGTGACATATAACTCTCCCTCAAAGCAAAAGGAAGGTGCGTCCTTGGTTCATCTCTCCTCACAGTCTCACCAAAAAAAAAAAAAAAAAAAAAAAAAAGAAAAAAAAAAAAAAAAAAAAAAAAAAAAAAAAAAAAAAAAAAAAAAAAAAAAAAGTACATATTCCAAAAAGCCTTTCAAATCTCACATGTAGAGCTGAGCCTGGTTCCCACCTTCCTCTTTGGACTTTCATAATGGCCCACGGCAGAGGCAAGTGGCTGTTGAATCTCTCTGCTCAGGTGGGCCTTGATGAAGGCTCTTACCCAGCTATAGCCCTGTGCTGCAGATCCACTGGCTCTACTTGTTCCCAGTACCACTTGACACACTGGGATGGATGTGACCGGTGCTGGTGATCAGGCACTCTGAGAAGAAAAAACCTGYAAGACTTGAAAAAGACAGAGCTGAATGAAAGAACATCACATTTTCAATGAAGAACTATTTTTAATCAGTCTCATGCTGCCTTTGTGACCTTGCTGGTGAGTCTGAGCACCAGACAGCCAATTCTGAGTGTTCACTCATCTCCAAGGGGCAGCAGGGTCTAAGAGAAATACAAACAACAGTGCAGTGGTTTCTTTTACGCTGATTTTCCCCTGCTAACAGGAAGCAAAAAAACGTTGTGCAAAATGACTCTGTTGATGTGACAATAGGATGATACATCCATACACCAAAGGACAGCAGGAAGCTGAGAGGCTCATCCCATCACTGCTGTGTTAATTTGTAATCCCTGCTTACTGTGCTCTCTGCCTCAAGTCTTGGTGATTGTAACAGCTGGTTCTTGCACAGACTTACAGCAAAATGCTAGGAATCTTAACAGAAAAGCAAATTTCTCACCACTTCTGGAATTTCTAAAAGACAGGAATTTAAGCTCAACTTATCTCCTTGCTCTCTGACCTTGGTCAGCTCATTCTGCTGATCTGGCCTTTTTTCCTGTTCCTTATGGAGGTCTTGTTTATTCCCTGCATCCATTTGGAGATAGGTTTCATCTTGCTACCTCAGAGCCTTTCCCTCTGAGATTCCTGCTTTCCGTGAAGGAACACAGTTGTATTTAGGTTGAGGCATTGCCCAATTCCATGTCTTTGACTATCCTTCAGAAATTCCTTCACATCATAAGGTCTGTCTTTGGAAATTTCAGTTGCATACCTGATGTTATAGTCTACTTCTAATTAAATTTAAACTAACACTGACACTGATGTCTCARTCCTAGCCTATTTTCTGTAATGTTTCTTTTTTTTACAAAATCATTATCATTTATCAAAAATCAGATCTCAGATGATATTAATCTAATAAATATCTCAAAGTATTTGAGAGAAAAATATACCATCTGCCTGTTTTCAAGGATCTAAACTGATTTCAATAATTGACCTGGAAAAATCTCTTAAAAGAATTATGTGATATGTTGCCCATGGGCTGTTGGTTGGATCTGCCAGCCTTGAGTCAACAGATTGCACTGAATGAAACTGGAGGACAATCTGGGACTGCATGACCATTAGTAGACATTTTGGAGGAAGATATGAGACTACAGCTGGCAGGTAAACCTTCCAATAGTCCCCTTCATGCTTAAAGCATGAAGTTTCAAGACCTTCCCCAAATCTGTTGTCCCTAAGGCTGGTAGCTCTTGATGCTTTATTGCTTGTACAAATAACTCTTGACAAGACCAAGAGCTCATGATAGATRCTTTGAATCTTGCTGAGTTCCTGCTTTCAGTGTCTTCTTGTTATAGGGAGTTACATAGCTTAATGCCTTGTCCTATAGCAAGGTCCGACCCAAAATCTGTGGGTCAGTTCACAAGGTTAATGGCAAATCGACCTGAGCCTACATCCTGTACATTTAAAATATGGCCAAAGAGGTCAATTGTCAGGMAAAGTATGATCTATATCCTGTTAGGAACATATTTTAAGACTATATCAGTGTGTATTGAAAGTATATTTACACCATAATCAATCACACCGTATATTTCAAATATCAATGAGAAGGGGCCAATTTTGGTGATATCTGAAGTCTATCTGCTGGGTTGTCACACATGTTTGAAAAATGCCTGCTRCACATTTCGATCAACCCCATCCCAAGTGGACGGGAATGCGGCTCTTTCCCCATATGGGGTTAATCTCTGGGAAGGCAGCATGAGCACATGGTACCAATTCCTGCACACTTTGSTTCCTTAACTCAGTCCTGAAGGCAGGGAGCTGAGAGGGGGCAGGGGTAAAAGCCTTGTGTCACCTATTTCCTTCCAGAGGAAGGTGCCTGATGCTCACACGTGACCAGATTTTCTTTATCCCTTGAAATAAGGGAGAAATTCAGGGGATTAACCATAGTGAGTGACACCTTGGGACAGGAATGGTTCCTGATGGAAATGCCACACCAGGGAAATCACGGCACCCTCCCACTCTCAGGGAAAACAGAGAAAAGATCAGATAAATCCAGAATTAGCTGCCCTCTCTCTCCACAGCTCTTTTGCAGCTGAATTCAACCATATGGCTAAATTAGTATGTTAAACACAAACAGCAAGTTTAAGGAGAGTAGCCTGATTTTAGAACTGCAGGTCACCTCCAGTCAAAGGTGCCCATTTAGCCCTGGTGGGCCTGGAGTCACCCTATGTGGCATCAGCTGMAGCTGCACCCTGCACACGGAGGCTGCAGGTGTGAGAAGCAGCTGGTCAGTCCCCAGGCTGCAGAATAAGTAAAGAAAGGTCCCTTCTGGCAGGATAGAAACGCCAGTGGTGACTGTATTGGGAGACCTAATGAGAACAAAAAATTTGGAGGGAGGAGGGGAAAAATACCAAACTTTTCTACAGCACATYAACTCCTAGAAATTTCAAAAAGCTGGTAAAATATTTTTTGCTTGTTTGCAGTGTTGCTTTAATAAAGTAAGGCCAGTATAATCAACCTTGAAACTTCTTCAGTTCTCTTTTCCCCATTTCCTTTTATTTCACTTCCCACCACACCCCCCCAAAAAAAGAGGAGAAAAAGAGAAAGAGACAGAATATGGAGGGCAGAGCAAGACGAAATAATATTAATGCACACAAACTTGGTAAATTACCGCTTTTGAGGGAACATAAATGCTGAAGTAGAGGGTGCAAAGATGATCYCCATTGCTTAAAATTTTGAAACAATACATTCTGATAGATACTTATTCTTTTGCAAACTTTGTGGGTTGTTACTCCTCCAATTACATTAGAAAAAAAACATTTGCTAAGAAGATCCTTGTTCAGGTGCAAGACAGAGTTTCTTCAGCAAAGTGTGGGAGAGTTACCTACTTTAAGACATCTCCACTGCAGGCGCTGTCTAAGGTAATTTCATGAGGATCTTGATCTAGCCATGTTCATCTCACTTTTCGTGGACTGATCCAGGCCTCTCCGACACTCTAGCCAGAAATGTCTACATTTCCAGCCAAGGAGGCTGGGCAAATCAGCCCAATCCCTCTTCTGCCATGAAACAGGGCTTTGCTGCTGGAGTGCACATGCTTCAGTGCAAAGACACTTTTTCATCTGAGGCATTTTTGCACTTCAGAAGGAGATGAATCATTCCTTAGTGGTGCTGGATACTCTCACTTCACTTTAGACATTAAATGTGAGTTGTCTTTTTAAGAGCTCATCTCTTATACAATAGGAGCAGAGATATTGGCATAGCYGAAGGAGGACATCCCACCACCTGTAGATGAGTTAGCCCTGCAAGTGGAAGAGCTAGTGAGGCCCAAAGGCATCTGGGTGACAGCTTGCATTTCCCCAAGTCATTTTTAGAGGTGTATTAGGACAGAAAACTCCATCCTATGTCAGTGGAGGCCCTTTAGTCTCCAGGATGGRGAATAAACTTGATACTTCTGGGTACCAATGCTGATACATGTGAGAGATGCTCAGCTGTGTGCCCTTGTCTTTACACAGCTGAATGACCTGAAGGGCCAGAGCTACCTCCTATTTCTCAGGGCTCTGCATCTCCCTGAACATCGCTCCCTGCAGTGATATAAACTCAGAGCGCAGGCTCCAGTCATCCCGCTCCCTGTTCGTGGAAGGGGCGTTACAGACAGCGAGAACCATTTGTTGCTTCTGTCAGGCCCCAAACTCTTCAAGCAGCTTTGTCAAACTTTAATTACATGATTACCATCTATCCAAGAATTTTGTGACATTAATAAGAATGTTCCTAATTAGCATTTATTGTTTATATTACTGAAATTCCAAATTACACAACCAATTGATTTTTCCCCATTGCCCTCATTAAGTTGCAGTGAAATGCATTTTAAAATAGATTGGCATTTAATTCCTTTAGAAAGAGCTGATTAGATCAAGGGCCTGTTTCACTGCATTTGGTTGCATGAAGTTGCTTTAGATTTTAATTTACCCTTGTTAGTATGAAGCTGAGTCACCAGCTCCCTTCCTCCTTCCCCCCTTCATTGGCACCTACTTGAAAAATCTTCCTCCATGGTCTAGTCCAGGACTTTGGAATAAATGAAGGCAAAACAAATACCTCTAGACAGCAGATTCAACATGAGGCAAAAYACAAATTCAGCTGAGTTTGGGAAGTGTTCAACTTGCTACATAAGCTTTCAGGATGGGAAAAAGATCTCTGGAATTACCAATGGGTGATTTGCTAAGTACACAAATCCTGACCTTTTCCTTTCTTCTTAAGGAAGGGTCGATGTGACGGCTGCCTGTCCTCCCTGCCTGTCCTCCCCAGCAGCTGCTGCAGGRCACAACTYTTGYCTGCCTTGCAGAGCTGTGAGGACTCAAGGCCTGGATGGTGCCAAGTCCARCAATCCACACATATCTCCAGTTTCTTGTATGGCTTCACTGAACCACTTGGTCCTAGTTAGTTTAAGTTTTCCTCTCCATATAATGRCCAGTGATGTCTCCCTGGACTGTATAGTTGATCGGACCAAAAATACATGGTTGCTATCCATATCACAGCATGGTAAAAGTGAGATGAGGATCTTCATAGCTTCATAAATGTTAAAGCCAACTTTCCTCTAAGGTTGTTACATCCCATGAAGAGAATTTGCATGATCTGGGGGCTGTTTTTCTTGGCCTTCTTCTTGCAGACCCCCAAATGTGATCCAAGACATTTGTGCAAGTTGCTCTTTCCAGTCTATTTCTCTGGGACCTCATAAACCTTCTCATCTTATGAGAGGAGCCCTGGTCACACCATGCTTCTGCCCATGCATGCAGAATCTCAGGGCTGTGCATGCAGAATCTCAGGGCTGTGTGTTTATCCTGTTGTGCAGGATAATCCATCACGTGTCAAACTACCAAATTTTGGTCATGTGATGGGCATATTCCCATGCATATGATGATGATGGTATGAACCACAAGTCCCTTGGGAATCTCCAAACCCATTTCAATGGTTTGTCCACCTAAAAGGGGATACATGGACAAACAGGGCTCCCTTCCAGCCAGCTGCCCTGAGCACCAACCTAAATCCGAGGTCCGCAGGCTGCACTCATCTCCCTGCAGAGGCAGCAACACTGTTACCACTGCCCTATGAGAACACACCCGGGCCTCCCTCAGGTACCTCTGCAGGGAGTGGAGCATTCAGCGGACTGAACACCACGCTGCAGCAGAGGACGAAGAAATGCTGAAGTCTACTGCCCTGGTGAGAACAGACAAGCAGGTCCACCTAAGCCTCATTTCTTGAACATGAAAGAGTTTCCATCCAGACCTGGAGTCTAATATTTGTATAACTCTGAGCATTATGGCACAGAATCTGAGGCAATGACCTCCAAAAGTCTCTTCTCCCCTGTTGCCTTGCTCAATCTCACCCAGTGTCCTCCAATCTCCAGTAAAAGGTGGAGAAATGAACCAGAATTTATCCAGACAAGTGTGGCAAGGGGGAAGAATTCCATCTCACTTAGCTGATGCCCTGAAGCAGGACTTTTTGTCCTAATTGTGGATTACAATTAGTGCAGTGTGGTAGTAGGCTGCAGCTGTGGCTGCACCACTGAAGAAGGTGTGTGCACAAGTTGATGGCAGTGACTGTAAGGCACCAAGGTGGACGCATTCTCATAGACCCAGCTTTTCGTGAGGCATCTTGGACAGGTCTTAAAGACATAGAATCATAGAATCAGTAAGGTTGGAAGGGACCTCTAGAGATCATCTAGTCCAACCTCCCTGCTCAAGCAGGGTCACCTAGAGCATGTTAGGCAGGGTTGCATCCAGGCAGGCCTTGAATATCTCCAGAGAAGGAGACTCCACAACCTCTCTGGGCAACCTGTGCCAGTGCTCCGTCACTCTCACAGGGAAAAAATTCCCCCTCACATTCAGGYGGAACTGCCTGTGGTTCAGTTTTTGCCCATTGCCTCTTGTCCTGTCGCATACCCTGCTACATCAGCTAGTAATGCAAACGGAGTAACAAYGAATGAGGAAGAAAGTGGTTCTGCATGTGGGTGGGGAGGGCTGTTACAGGATGCTTTCTTTAGTTTTACTGAACAGGACTTTGCTCCAAAGTAAGAGCATTACTAGATCCCTCTCGCATCTGTGGGGTTGGAAGTGCAGAGCTGGTAAAGCAAGGTGCTGGTCCCAGAATGATCATACAATCTGCTCCTGTATGAGTGGTGCTGAGAGTACAACTAGCAACAAAAATGCCTGGTGCTGGGTCTCTTCTCATGCTAGTTTTACATGCAAAGCTAGACAAAGCACAATATTTACATCTGTTTTCACAAAACCTTTTTTCTGGACAAAATGATTATTGTTGTTGGAGAAAGACTTGTTTTCCATTTTGTCAGTTCTTTCCACCAAAATGTGCAGTTGCGCCAAACAGGGTGGGGAATTGTCTGCTGAAAATTCTGCCAAAAGCAAAAAATATCTTACTTTCCACCGTATTTGTTCACCTGGAAAGAAAACATGCCTTCCCATCCCTCTATCAGTGGTATATTGTCCCCAGTGGAAACTGAGGCATAATCAGAAAGTTTGCCATGCACTTTCACCATTTTCTTTTCTTTTTCCACTGGCAATTCCCTGCAAACACTTAATCTGAAATCTTTTTCTCACCTGGCTTGCTAAAACCCAGGGTAGACAGGCCATGGAAGCAGGTGGTGCCATTAAACTGGCTCCCAGGGCCAACTTTTGGTTCTCTTTCTGCCCTGTCATCTCAAATCAAAGGAAAGGATGGGCTCAAGATCTTGCCTTGTAGAGGGGTAAACTGAGTCACGGAGCAATAAAGCATTTGCTCTGGAGCAGCACCAGAGCCAGGAAGAAATCCAAGTATCCTGATTGCTGAGCCCTTAACCCAGACACCACCCCACATTGCCTCTTTATTAAGAGTCCTCCAAGATGTCTTAAAAAAATCTTACAGAAAGGCTCTCTTGTTCTTTTGCAAGCTCTATATTAACATCTGAAACACCCAGGCTAAATCTGAGGAAGGAGAGGGCGGTGAAAACGCATGAGTGACTACTTTGATTAGGTAATAAAGTATCAATTTTTTTTTTTATAAATACAGAGAAAATTCAAACCAGCTGGAACTTGCACTACCTCTTTGCACACCATGTTTCCAGGAAAAGTTCTGCTGTTTCCCCGGAATTTACTCCATGCCTTACCATGCACGAGGTTGGTGGGCACCCTCTTTGCTGTGCTACCCACCTCACAGCTGGCTGGTCAGTCACAAATGGAGTAGGGAGACTTTTGCAACTGTTTCTACTGGATTTTTCCCTTCTTGAATTGTAAGGGGCTTTTCCATATGGAAAAAAACATTTTACCTTCTCCCATGCACTGGGGCTGTAGCGGGAAATCCATGTCAGGTGTCGTTGTCTGTCCCTGTCTGTCCATCACTTGGCGATGCYGGGTGCCCTGCACCACCAGTGCAGGGTAACCTGCACTCAGTTAGCACCCAGAACCGTAATCCTCAGCTGCTTTCATTCTCCAGAGGGTGCCCATCATTTCACCTCTAGCAGAGTTATATCCTGGGTCATCCATGTTCAGGGTTCAGGGACAGTGCCAGGCGGGAATTCACAAGCCAGCTCKTTGCACCGGGTCTTCTGCTCTCTGGCTCTTCCAGGCCCACTCAGGGTATGAAGAGTCATGAACCTGGATCCACTCTCTGGATCCCAGAGATGTGGATGGTGTTTCTGGTTATTTATCTGACAGCCTGGGTAGGTGTTGGTGGCTTAGCAAAAAATGCTTGAGGATAAAACAGCTGAACATAACGTGTGCATATTTGGATGCATGTGTGTGTATGTGCAGGCTGATGTACCTGTATCTCCAGGATGTCAGCTTCTCTCTTCATGTCTGTCTTAAACGTTTACCTGTGTCCCTGCAGGAAAGCACTCTAATAAACACAACCTGTAAAGAGAAGCAGAAAGACTGGAGATACAAGGAAGAAGGGATTGAGTGGAGGCAGGAGAACAGACCTGAGGCTGCAGAGAGGATAGGAAGGATCCATAACCACAGGATAGGAAGGAAAAAAAAAAAGGCTTGAACTACAGTAATGGGAATTCCAAGTAAGGTATAACTAAATCAAGGTGATAAGAACTGTTTGCTGGCTGCCTGGGGAGAAACAGGCTTGCCATTTTGGGGGCTCTTCAACAACATCGCTGCAAGGAAGGCTCTGAAAAAGGCTAGTTTTGGGAAGGGAGTGACTCTGATGGCTCTCTGTGTCTGATTCATCAGGGCCAGTGCTGGATTTGGCAAAAATCTGTTGAACTGAGACATTTCCAAAAAAACCCATGTTACATCCAAAGAAATGGCATCTGCTAATAAAACTTGTCTTGATCAGGAAACTTGGGAGTGACTTTGTGTAAAAGATCTTATACACCCCCATCCACATGTTGGTGAGAGCAAAGGTGGCATTGCAAGGAGGGAAAATTCTTATTATTGGACAGGATTTCCAATGGGATCTTTCCAATCAGTAAATTGGCTGTTCCTACAGAAGTGGGGTGGACATGGATCCTGGTACAATGTTTTCTATTTTTCCAGTCCACATCAGACTTCACATTGTGTGTAGCCCGGCAGATCCCATTTGGAAGACCAATGTTTCAGATATAACAGCTGCATTTTGTAATATGCTAAGCTCTACTAACAAACTAGGATTCTATTTTAGACTCGAAATTGATGCATCCAACTGGCAAGGAAATTAGCATGAATTAATTACAGGGAAGATGAAAGACTTCAGTAAGCAGCATTATGAGCTACAACTTTTATTAAAGCTCCACAATACATTCTCCTCTTATCATAGGATATAGCACGCAGTCAGTGCTAGATCTGAGCAAGCTGCTGACTGATGCTGGCAAGGATCGCACCAGCGCTTAACTGCTGGCTGCCCTGGTTAGGCAACCATGTGCTTTGCTTGCAGAGGCAGTTTTATATTCTGACATCCTTCTTTATCCACCCTTTCCTGCAGTGGAGATTCAGCCCCCCTCAGCAGTTTCTCACACAACTTTAGCCTCATAAAAAGCAGCCCCAGTACAGCACAGCTGATAAAGAGGCTAACAAACAATCTGATAAGTAATAGCTTAGCTGGCGAACAATTCATCATGTCAACAAAAGCATTTAAGGGGGAGGCAGTTGCTGAAATGCAAGAGAGTTTAGGTTCTCTAGAGTGTTAGTAAGGAGAAACAGAGAATTTGCCCTGCTGTTTGTATTGGCTTAGAGAGGAGCTGGTGGGTCGGCCAGTGTATCTGCAAGGGTGTTGTGGTTTGGGTGTCACAGAATAAATCCCTTCTGGGAACTAAGTTACCTGAAGTTTCAGTTCAGATTGCCAACTCCTTTTGCTTCAGAGCTTCAACTGCCTTTTTCTGTGACCCGGCAGGGTATGTGGGCACACTTGCAGGGTTAATGGAGTTTGGGCAGTGAATTATCGCACCATGTCACTCTGACCTCAGCTCACAGTGTCATTTCTAGGAGATGAATACAGCATGTGTTGCGCTCTGGGCCGCTGGGATGGCAATTGATTTTAAYGAGAGACTATGTATTCCTACCCGTGTGGATTTAAAGGGATCACTTGGCTCCTCAGCAGTGCCCTTCTTCRCCTCCTCTTCCTCCTTCTGCTCTTTAATTGCTCCTTTCTACCCCCTGCTGCTCCCTCAGCCCAATCAACTCCCTKGGAGTCTTCTGATACAAGTTACATATTTCTTTTTATTTAGTTTTATGCTGTTAACTATTCGCTCTTTGAATTCCCTCTTGGACCCCAAGTTTCCACCATAAATGCAGTAAGTTACAACATCTGTTTTGCCAGGGCTGGACTTCTGCTCCCCAAAGGTTGTTCTTTCACTTGAAAAATTCTCAAAGTGCTTTAACTTGCCCCTCTCGGTGCTTCTTCCACACTTCCCTTGAAGGGGTAGGCATCGATACCCACAGCCTCCTCCACGATGCCTATGTGGTTGTGGGAATGAAAGGAAACAACAACTCCTGAGTGAAATTTTCTGCAGTTTGGTGTGACTGACACATTTTGAAGTGTTTTGCTGATTTTGCAAATAATTTCAGTTAGAAAAGACACTGGTGCAGTCATAAAGAAACCCTTCTACTATCACTAAAACTACATTTTGACATTTTCCGCGTGAAAATTTGAGATTTCTTTCTCTGCAGAGGTACTGCATGGGGAAATGTTGGGAAGCTCTAAGAAGAAGCTCTGAAAGGAAACAGAGGCTTTCTTTGAGCCAGAAGAATGTTTTTCACCTTTTAAGTTCACCTAAACTTTCACTTCCAGACTAAAAACATTTTCAATAGTATTTTTGAACCGAGCATAAAAAAAGAAGGGGGGAAAAAAGTGTTATTTGTCTAAACCCAGTTCTGAGCTGAGCTTCTAAGTTATTATTTATAGGCTGGCAGTGATTTTGTGTGCCACCAGCAGCTGGCCTCACGGGGTGAGGTGCTGGAGGGCTGCTATATGCTAGGGCACACCTCGAGAAGCGAGACAAGACCGAGTGAAAAAGCTGCCTCCAAGGGCTTCTGGACACAGGAGGAGAGAGGAGCAAAGCAATCAAATGCTTCGGTGCACAGAGCAGGTCGGCAGCAGAGAGCTCGGTCCTTCACCTGCCGTGCCATGCTGTCCCAGCACCCCTCCCGTGTCCCGTGCTGGCAGCACTTCCAYGCCGTCTTCCCAAATCGCCCCCATGGACTTTCCTCCACGTTATGTGCTCTCGCGCTTTGTCCCCTGGGCCTGACCCTGCTCGCTCCGAAGCGGTTTAGGTGTCTTGGCTTCCTACTGTGGAGGTCATCCCCAAGGAAAGGGAAAAGGTTGTGCAGGAACCTGGGGAAATTTAAGTGATTTTAAAAGGTTTTCCATTCTGCAACAAATGTCAGGCAGGTTTAACTGTCTTATTGAAGGAAAACAGCAGAGGAATAAGAAGAGCAAAGATGTAAGTATTGTGCTTCAGTTTCTGTTTTTTTTTTTTTTTTTTTCATTTTGCATTTGATTTTACAATGCATTTCCTTTCATTTCCTTTTCAAAACAGGGGAAAAAGTCATCTTGAAACATTCCTCTCTGGAAGAATCCAGATGAAGCATATCAGCCTTATTGATGTACTCTTCCTCGATATTTTTTTTTTGTTTCCAAAATCAGTTTTGTCCTGAAGGCAACAGTTTTAAATGAAACACTTTGGATAAATCAGCCATTTCCACTAGAATATCATTCCAGGTTGCACAGTCTGGGAGGAGGCTTGGCATGCTCTCAGGGCCTGCGCTTCCAAGAAATGGGCTCATGTATCTCTGTAGTTCCTTCCCTGGGACCAAAGAGATGCACTGGATGGGAATCACCTGAGACAGGACGGTAAGAACACAGCGGTCAAATCAAATATCCCTCTAAATAACCTGTCTCAGCACTAGCCAGTAGAAGATCCCCAAGGGCGTTTACCAGATCAGGACCAAAGTATCATGCTTTTTCATCACAACAATCTTTCAGCTTGCAGCAAAACACTGCTTCAGGATTAAGCGGCTTTTGATGAATTCTCCCTTGGTGAAATTATCCAGCTCTTTTTTTTTTAACCCTTATGAACTTTTAGTGTCTACAACATCCTGCAGAAAGCAGTTACACAGGTTAACCTACGTATACAAAGAGCCAAATCCTTTAACGTCTCTTGAACCTGCTACCTTCTAGTTTTATATGTTGATGTCTTGGAAAGGGCAGAAAAATATCCATCTCCAGTCATCTTTACCATGYTATTACAGACTCCATGGACTCCTGTCATACCCATCCTTAATCATCCTTTAAGCATGGGACAGATTGAAGAGGCCTCGTCTGTGATTCTCTATAGTTCTTCTTATGTCTTCCAGCTCTATAGGATTACTGTTCCTTGTTCCCATTACTCTTCGGCTTGAAGAAGTCCTGAGGCATTGTCATTTAACCTTGGTTGTCATACAAATAAAAAAGGGAAGATGCTCTGTGTTTTTGATCATGCTGATACTTCTTCATTCCTTCCTTCCCTATTTAGGAATATCTCCTGGAGTCTCTTACACAATGCTTAAATTGCCTGCGTTCTTAATAGAAGTAGATGACCTTTTCTTTTTTTTTTTTTTTTTTTTTTTAAGAAACTTTTTCCTCTTTTCCTTCTAAAAATACACTTCAGGCTAATGGGGATATTTCCAAAATTTCTGTCAATTTTGCCAATTGGTTTCACTCTGAAAAGACATTGAGATATATTTCTGAACGGTCGAAACTTTCCAGTTTTACATTTTTAAAGTGAAACCTTCAAGTTTTTCTTCAAAATGATATTTCATAAAAAACTATTCAGAAAGGGAAAAAGGGATATTTCATATTTGTTAAGGGATAGCATGAGGTGCCTTGTTGTAAAAAAAAAAAAAAAAAAGGACCAACGAAGCTAAGCACCTTGATGTTTAGCTGCAGAGCACCGTACTCCCGGCAGGATGCTCGCAGCATCCCCACTGCTGCAGCTCTCAGCAAGGGTCCCAAGGGGGGAACCCACTGATGCAGGGCTGAGGAGCTCTTAGGCATGATCAGGTTCTTCAACAAGTGCTTGAAAGCCATCAGTTTTCCCAAAATCACTTGTTCCCTCCTTGGCCTGCTCATTCTTTGGAAGAGATGATCCTCCAACTCCTTTGGTCAGTGACCCTTGGCACCTTATGGCTACAGTGTGGACAGGAGAGGCATGGTAAGAGCTTATTAAAAGGGTGAAGAGGGTGGGAAGAGGCAAATGAGTCTTGTTCCCAGCACTTCTGAGCAACTGCTTAAATCATTTAACGCTGAATAAATTATGGTGTAATTTAGCTGCATAGCATTTCATGCTCAATTAGTGCCACTTTAGAGGGAGACAGTTCTATATCAAGAGTGAAGCTCGGGAATTTCACTTTGCGCAGGGGAAAAAATGTATCTCTTAAAGGAGTAACCATGACAACAACACAACTCTGGGAGAAGCAGGGAGGTGAGGAGAAACTGTAAAGAATGAAAAGGTAGATAAGAGACAGACCACCAATAGGTCTTACTTGGGAAACAGGTATATCTGTTGGAGAAGCAATGTTGCTGGCTTCTGCAGGCAGGATTTCTGCAGAAACCCACCAGTTTGGTAAAGGCAATCTGCCCTGGGTACCAGGTCACCCATGGCCAAACTCAGTCCAAGGGATCGGTCTGGTGAGTGCAGGAATGCAACTAAAATCCCACAGGAGAAAGCTGTCAGGGAAACCAAAGAGGCAACCACACTGGAGCTTCAATGAAGCTGTCAGAGGAGGGTTTGCACCTATGGAGAAATACGAACCAGCTGGGACCTCCCATCCATGGTACCCACTGCAATGCAGAGGCACTGCTGTGGACATCAGCATGAGATGYCTAGGATCCCAGATGAGCYGTTGTTCTCCTGCCCATCTCCACTGCTGCTGGTACCAGAGCAGGTGAGAMAAGAGCTATCCAAGTGTCTACCCAYACAGCTCTTCTTTGGATCTTCTRTGCAGTTTTGAGCAAGGCTCACCCTTATTTCATACCTCCTGCTCTGTAACATTGGCTGCACCACAATGTCAGGGATGTACTTCAAGGCTGGGCTAGAGAGACGAGGAGAATGATGGAAAGAAGAAGCTGCCTCTTTACCCTCGAAAGAAGGACTAGTCTGGAGGAAGGTAGGAAGCACCATAATATCTGCCAGGACACCACGAACACTACACACAACACAGAGGAGTAAAAAGCTTCTTCCCACAAGAGCAGCCAAGGCAAGGTCACTGTACTCGGTCGTGGGAACTGAAGCCAGACACAAGACAGAAAGCCCCAAGCAGCTTTGGGTTGAATGACACAGGAAGGTTTTCCCTCCGGGACCACACACCCCTCTTTGGTCTGTGTGCTAGGAGAGCACCTCCACAACACACACCTTGAGTTTCCAGCCATGCACACAGCRCCCAGCCCTCTGAATGACACCAGAAAGGTTCACGAATGACAGTAGAGGTGGGATAGACCCTCTTTGGCTGATTCCCCAAGATGCTGATTCCTCAACAGAATATTTCYCCTTGAGCTCTGTGAGGCTAGTGGAGTATGTCTTGAGCAACCATGTTCCCACTCCATGCCTAAGGAGGCTATTCCTCAGACTAATACATCTCTATGACAGAAAGTATTTCCYGATACTCAGACTCAATTTTTCTTGCTTGATTTAATTCTCTTCTTCCAAGTAAAACCACCAGGGGACCCTAAATAACCTCCCTCCCTCCCTCCAAATTCTTGCAGGCAAGCAAGTCGTGCTCTTACTCCTCTGGGCCCTTCCCCGCAGACCTTTCATCACTCCTGCCCATTTCTGAAGTCCCTCCACATTCCTGACAACTTTACAGTGTCCAGAAAGTCACAGAAGCACTGTGCTCTTGGAGAGGGGTCTCATCTCCAGATGGATCCTGTCTCCAGATGTCACAGAATCATTAAAGTTGGACRAGACTTCTGGAGGTCATCTAGTCCAACCTCCCAAAGGTTTCCTGATGCTGGTTCCACTGGGGCTTGAACTCAGGACCTTCAGCATGTAAAGCTTACATGATAACCACTACRCTATCCTTCTACCCTGATGTCTCCCTGCACAAAACCTGTAGGCGAGCAGAAAACACATTTAGGCAGCTCCCTTGTGGAGTGCAATGTAAGGATCAATCCTRCTCTTTCTTTGGGCCTTACTTTTGCTATTAATTTAAATAATAGTAGCAAAACAGCTCCCAGCCTTTCCCCTCTACTTCTTCCTGGAGTATCAGTCCCCAGTGTCCTCTGCTTCCCAGAGCCATTTGAGCTCTTCCTGTGGTTTTAAGTGAGGTTTAAGCAAGTAAGAATACATTCCTAGAGCTGAGTTTAATGCATTTTACATCAGCTTATTGCAGCAGAAGACTGGATGAGCCTTTGCTGCTGAAAAGGATGCTAGCCTCACAGTTGAAGAGGAATCTAATAAGCACAGAGAAGAGTAAAGCTTCCCTAAAAGGGAGAACATCATAAGTTTCCTTCTATCACAGGCTTCTGTGTGTCTGGAAATAAAATAGGAGCTTTCCTGTAGTGTTTTTAACTATGGGTGTGGAAAATGCATGGGAAACGAGGTAAACGCCACAAAACGCAAGTGCTCTATGGAATCTACACATGGCACAAGAAGAGGAATGCAGGTCTGGCATTAAGGTCATAGAGAGGTTAAAATCCACTCTGCAGTAGATACACCAGTAGTTGTGGTATGAAATGGTATGAGATGCAGCACAAGGTATTTAAACACACTTTTTCAGCCAAGTAATTCTGGAATAAAATCACGGGTCATCTATCAAACCCCCTTCTACAGCAAATCTGTCTTCTATAGAGGAGGAGACTGTATCTTTTTTTAGTGAACTGGGTCCAGCARCATGCATTTCACTAAAGTCTCTTAAAGAAAATCATATCTTGACTCAAAGATACGAAGACTTGATCATATCCCAGCAGTTACCATGTCTCTGGGATTTTGACTGAATGGCTGGTGACATTTTCTGCCACAAATCTGGGCATTAGTWCTTACTGGAATTTGTCTGACCTTAATTTCCAGTTGTTGGCTCATGAGTTCCTTTCGCCATGTGATTGAAGAGCCTTTCACACCTTRCATTTTCATCCTGGAAAGGCATTTACACACTGCAATCAGATAAATCTCAATCTTCTTTTTGATGAGCTAAACAGATTAAGGTTTTTCAGTCTATCATTGCAAGGCTGTTTTTCTTTCAGCTCCACAATCATTCCTGTGACTTGTTTCTACACCCTCTCCATTTGTTCAACATTCAACATCTCATTTTTMTGTCCGCATCTTCCTTCCAAACAATGTGGCTCATCATTGCTTTGAGATTTAGAAAATTAGTCTTTCTGAAGCATTGTGTGTGTGTGTGTGTATGTGTGTGTGTGAATATTTCCCCCACCAGGATTGTCCTCTGAAAGATGAACATCTTCCAAAAATGAAGATCAAACCRTGATGGCTGATATCAACCTGTCATCAATTTCTGAAGTGATGATCCTTATCCATCCTCTTGACACAAAATTCCTCAATATTGGCCCAATTCCTTTGGAATTAGGAAAGGCAGCATCCATAATTTTAAACACTTGCATATATCTTCCTTGGAGGAGCTTGGTATCTCAGAGGAAGTGTCTAGCAGTTGAGATACAGCCTGTTTCATGAGGGCGTAGTGATGTTGCACCCTCTTCATGGGGTAAAACAGGTTCCCYAGGGACTATGGCATAGGATTTGCTACAAACTTGATTTTCCTCAGCATSTCACTTTATTCCTTTCACATTTTCTGCTGAACCTTCTCTTCTAACCCCCCCCTATGCCTTCCACCAGCCCCTCTCCCACTGCCTGTCCCAATCTATCCCTTGATGCAACAAAAAAAGCAAACTCCTACTTTGCAGGGTCAGCCTTTGCTCTGTAAGTTCCTCCTCTTGGCTCTGGCTATAGGGTTGTGCTGTTTAGTATCATCTTGGGACGTTATTAATGTGTTGTTTACTTCTTATTCCCTGTCATTAATAAAGATGTTAAACGAAACCAGCTCTAACATCGATCCCTGTGGCACCTTCTGGACACATCCCTCCCCATGCAGTCCCCTGTAGTTTATCATAGCTCTRTGTTTACACACCTTAAGCCAATTTTCCATCAGGTGTCTCAGCTTGTATCCACTCCAACTGGAATTCATTTGCCAGGTAAGATTTTGCAAGGCACTGTATCAAATATTTTATTAAAAGTGGCCTCTAAACACTTATATTTTTCTTCACTTAATATAAATTACTCCATTTGAAGAGATAATACACAGGCTGGAAAACAAATTTAGAAGAAGATAGGGCCACACATTTCATATACAGGCAGTGTATATCATTGTAGGTGTTTAAGTCTGGGGATGTTAGCTGTTAGTTAATTAAAACTAGCCATGCTCATTGTCACTGGGCATTTGATTCTGGTCACCCTTATCYGGTCTGTACATTTTGTTTTAAATGAAATTACTACTTTTTAGGAACTTGTTACATCTGACTGGAAAGATCTCCAAAGTGCTGCGCCACACTCAGCACAGGTGTATTTCCTGTCAAAACCCAATTTGTCTAAAAGCTCCAGCTTAAGGTGCCTGACACTGCTTGTAAATTTGGATCAAATCTAGCAAAGAAGGGGGTGGGAGGGGATGCGTATTCAGGAAATGGGCAATGTTACATSCTGGCTGTTTTCAAAGTGGGATGTTAAGTTTGCCGGGCAGAGCACCCACCTGGGCCCTGTCAGAAGGTTGGGTGATGGACAYGCCACACAGACAAAGGGCTCCAGAGCTGACTCCTCCTCCGTGCCTGGAAGCTGGGACTAGGGAGCCCAGRGAAGGTGCTGGGTGTGAGGGCCGGGTCTCAGCCCACTCCATCCCTCTMGGTGCTGCTGGGTCCAATGGTTCCTCGTGCAGCCCACTGATCCAGMCGAGASTCTCTGGAGCTGGGGTACCTCCCACCCCCTGCTCTGTAGAGAAGGGCATCTTGGGAAGTGGCAGAGGGAATAATGCCGAAACAACAAACCTTTGCACGCAGGATCTGCAGTCAATAAGCAATAAGGGGAGGTCAGAGAAGGATCACATTCCCATTGCTCTACTTCATCTTTCCCTCCTCCTTCCTCCATCCAGGCTCTCCATTATAAAATGTTCAAGGCAGGCAGAATGGCCCATCTCCCGTTGTTCATATGTGTGTAGGTGCAATCATTTTTCTACTCTGTCACAGCAAAGTCAGCTTGTGAAGAAGCCATTAATCTGAGCCCTTACATTGCACTCCTTTTCTGCTGCACAGGACTCTAGAGGAAGCACTGGAACAAGCTGCGCTGCTGCGCTAATTCCTCCTAATCTTCCCTTCTACCCCTGATAGTCTCCAGCAAGCTCTCACTGAGCTCTGGGGCTATACGTCTTCATGGCTGCTCACCAGGGGCATCATTAGGAAAGGGCTCTTAAATGGCTTGACATTCTCAGCCTCCCAGAGGAGCAGAGCCGCTGACAGATCTCTCCATTTGGAATATGAAATCTATTTGTTCAGATGCATAATGACCAATTTGTCTTCTCAGAGGAGTTTCTACGRAGTCCTAGGACGGTTAGTTACGGTGCTACAGGCCAGCAGCTGCATGCTGAAACCATGGCGGGGCCAGCCCTAAGCAACACTGATCAGAAGCAGAGGTAAGAAACCAGCCTTGGCGGGCAGAAAGAGCTGCAGAATTATAGACCTCCTCTGGGGATGGAGAGGGTCTGGAGAAAGAGAGAGCCTAACACACCCAAATGAGTCAGAGTGTTGGAGCCCACTGAAGCTGAGAGGGACTACAAAGCAGGAACGCCGGCCTGCAGAAGGGATTGCTGGTGGTGCTGCAATTTTTCATAAGAAACCTCAACTCTAGCCCATTTTCTCATTTGCAAGCAGACTTCAGTGCTTATCTTACCTTGCACYAATCCTGACACCAAGCAGCAATAGGGCATTGCTAACTCCTTTGGTGCTGATGCCAGCATGCAAAGTGTAATAGAAACTCTGCACAATGCACTACTAGGGTTATAGTACTTCAAAATCTCAAGCTTTGGGAGGAAGTGGTGGCTTGGGGAAACTCTCTGTTCCTACCTTTTCCATCCCACTCAACACCTTGAACAGTACCAGGGGAACAGTGGAGACTCTGGGAGCAAGGAAAGAGCACAGAGCCCCACTGGGGAAGCAGAGAAGAAATGTGAGACCCCAAAAAGGATGGCAGGAGGAAGGGAAGGTGCTTGGAGTGGTACAGAGACAAAAGAAAAAGGAGAAGACTCTCAGGGCAGATGTGAGAAAAGCTTCATCTGAGACAGAAGACTCCTCCTTGAGCCCTGGAGAAGCAGCCTCGAAATAGGCTCATTCTGCAAGTGATCTACATGGAGCCAGTGTCCCAAATGCCTTTTAGTGTTGGTGATGGGAATGATCTGGGGAAYTGCAGGCTCTGTTTTCTGAGAAACAAGGGCAGAAGGTGCTCAGGGCACAGAAATGGTCTCAGATGTGGTGTTCCAGGATCCCCATCTCCTGCCACCCTCCAGCCTCAGCCAAATTGAGACACCGACCTCTCCCACTGAGAGATGGGATTTTCGCTTCAAGGGGAATCTCAACATTTCAGTGTCTGCTTTTTTTCCCCCCAAAAGGGATGGAACAGTTGCCGTTTTGAAATTTTCCATGGAGCAATAATTAAACAAAATAAGAAACATCAGAAAATTTGCACTGAAGCAAAACCTTTTGATGCTGTGAGAAGGTTGGATGGGGTCTGATTTGTGTGGTGTAGGAAAATGCAGGCCAGGGGATCCGGGAAGCTAATGCAAAATTATTCTCAGGCCTTCACTGCCCTCTCACCAATTGGCTTGGCATCAGTAGGCTGGAAAAGAAAACAGCACTGCAGGACAGTGCTGTACCTGTTTCTTTAACACCAGCGTGTCTGCACTCCACCAGCTTCCCACCTTCCACCATGGACAAATTCATTTTCCTTTGACAGCGTTGATTTAGGATGTTTTGACTCCTTCATTACACAACAYGACCAAGGAGATGCCTGATGAGCTCAGGGCCACCTTTCATACCAGGCTTTCTCTATTCAGAATGGGGTTATCAGAGTCCCATGAATGGCTGAGCACATGGATCAGCACAGATGCCAACTGGGAACCTCTGGGTTGGGATAGGAGAGGAAGAGAACTGTAGTATTTCATGGCTTCTTGAGGTTTCCAACAGATGGAGGCTGGACCTGTGTCTAACACTTGCCCTGGTGAGCAAGTGACTACATGGACGGTCTCTTCTTTCACCCAACCATGGAGCAATAGCTTCCGTGCAGATGTGTCCACCACATCTCATTCAACATATGGTCTACTGCCTGGGCTTTTGCCTTTCTTCTTGTTCTGCCAGTGGTGTTACTTCACGTGCCACCACTATGCTGCTGCATTGCTGTGGAAACAACATTTGTCAAGTGAGCTACATGGCTGGAATAACTCCAGCATCAAGGAGCAGGGCAAGGGCACTAGTGAGGGGGAAGAGGAGGGAGCAGCCAGTGGATCTAGGTCAGAGAACCCAAAATGTCTGTATCATTTGAGAACAGCTCTTGGGTGGAAGGGTTGGGGAGGGCTGTCAGAATGCAGAGACATAGCCAGCAAGCAACCTGTGTGTTTGCTCTTGACTAGATGGAGGAGAGCAGGCACTGTCCCCCAACCAGCCAAACTCCGACTCATGACCACATCTCTGAGCCTTTCCCGATTGAACCATGATGACTGTGATACAACTTTGCTTGGCCTGTGTGGACAGAGGTTGATGAGAGTGCAGTGCTGAAGTGCACCCCAGAGCTGATGGATTGACTTGATGGACATTTTCAGAGGAGGGATACTGTTCTCCAGCAACTGGTGCCTTAGCTCCCTGTGTGTGTAGAAGCACAGGCAACCCAAAGGAAATGCTGCCTCCTCCATGAGGAACTACAGCAAAAGCAAATGATCCAGCACTCTCCTCCTCACCAAAACAAAACAAAACAAGCTGAAACACAGCCTTCCTTATCATGCTTTTCTCTCTTGCAAAAGGATGAGAAAGAAAACAGCACATGARGCATATGTTAGCTAACAAACTGGAAGGTGCCCAAGGTGCAGCATCCAGTTAGATTCACACCAGAAGATCTGCACAAGTGTGAAAAAAACAGGTATGTACATTTAGTGAGCAAGCTGTGAAACATGACTTAAAGTCATTTCAAAAGCAAATGATCCTGCTATGTCTTACACGCAACATCTCCACACCTCATTGTAACACGAATTTATTTTGTCCCTGGCCAACCCTTACTGGGCAAGACGGGCTAAGACATTACGATCTCAGCCTGTGTAGTATCACAGTTTATTCTGGGATAATTTACTTCACAGAGGAGGTTTGGGGATTGTTCTGCTTTTTATTTTTTATTTATTTCTGCAACTCCACAGCAGCCCAACCACTGYGACTTCTAGGCAAGCTGAGATCTGAGCACTTGCATTGCAGAGTGAACACAGTCATCCTTGGAGCTTTTCTTCCTTGAAAACAGCTAAACAGGAGGTGGTCAGGCTTCATTGCAAGGGCTCTGCTGTGCTCTCTCCCTTCACTGACCTGCTAGGCAGCTTCAGAGTCAGCTGGCATTCCCAATCCATGCTGTACTACCTCTCTCAAAGGTGAGCACTTTGAGACAGATGATATTTTTGTACTCAGAGCCTGGGAAATCTCCCTGGGACCTTCATGTAACTACTGGAATAAAAATGAGAATAAATAGAAGCCAGTTACTGTGCCTTTCAGAGCCTTGGAGAGCCCTGGTTCTCYTCCTGTGACAGATTCTGCCCAGTCATGTCCCCACTGGAGGCATGTCATCCCTGGGCAGATATAACTGGGTGCTTGGTGTTACTTCGTGGTGTCTCCAGAGTCCCATTGTGTTGCTGCCACCACGCTCCCAAAGATGGGTAGCGCCAGTTTGCTCTGATGCTCATGTTGGACTCCCAAGAGCATTCAYTGGCTGGGAAGGGGTTGGTCTCTTCATCCTCATCATGGACAGGTGTAAAAGCTTGTGACATACAAGGAGCAGAGGAGAGCTCAAAGCCTAACGGGATTTCAGTTCTGACCCCATGTGCTGGGGAGTTTGCATTGCCTCGTAACTGTGCCCCATGGGGCCCCAAAGGACTGGTGACAACTGTGGTTCAGGAGCTGAGATGGGATGCTCAGTGGATGCAAAGGATCCTGACTGTGTTCTGACTTACTCTGAAATCAGTTGAGGCAAGGAGACTCCCCTCCACCCCACCGCCCCCACAAAGGCCTGGCTGGGGGAGCTTTTCTGKCTAGAAAATTGGCTAGGAAATCCTCAAAAACATGCTTTGCCCCTCAGTCCCATGAAAAGTAGCTGCCAYGGTGGTATAGACACCTTCTCTGGTATAGACATCACTGCCTGGTTTCTCACCATTTTTCCTCCCTGTAGCTGTGTGCCTCTSTGGCCACATGCCACTTGCTCATGCTTAGGAGCACCAGTGCCTCAGGCCCACGTTCGGTCTTTGGCCCTGCTCCCTCAAGGCACAGTCTGTTTTGCAGACCTGGCTCCACATTGTGCATTTGATCCAGCAATATTTACTGTTCAAGGAGCAGAGCAGAGCTGCCAAATAAATGCCAGGCTCCTTTACTGCTGGCTCCTTGCAATGAGGGAGTGTCTTAAGCTTTATGTAAACTCCCAGGTGACAGTTCCAGCACAGAGGAACGTATCTGCTTTATTTTCCATTCACCCTCTTTGATTTGGGATTTTGTTTCCTATTTAACTTTGGTGCAAGGGGCATCTGCATAGCAACTCCCTCTTTTCCTTTGCTGTTCTCTGGCAGCTTCTGTTGCCATTTCCAGATGGACTCCCTCCACAGAGTAATTTGTCACTGGGAAGACAGTCATGGCACTATGAGGAAGAGTCTGATGGAGGAGCTGGCTCTTGGGCTGCCAGATGCTGTGTCTAGCTCCATTCCCTGGCTGGGATGGGGAAAGTTGTGTAAAATACAGATTTTCCTGCAGGCTGTAAAAGCTTGCTGCTCCCATTGTGGCTCCAAGGCAGGGTTACGCTCTTGTTTACTCTAGCTGCTCTAATAAGAGATATCATCTTTCCCCTGGCCCCAGGAGCAGACCTGGCATCACACTTTCCCACCAGGACCTCACCTGCCCCTCTGTGCCTACCYGTCCTAAAAGCACAGCCTTGATTAAAGAGAGATTAAAGCTAATTAACTTCATCCAACTACTTCTCACAAACTCCAGCTGCCACAAGGCTGTCGATGGATACATATAAGGTGCCATCCTGATGCAGAAACAGAAGGGAATCACCAATTAAAGACATAGCTATTTTAAGGCATCTCTTGCATGAGCCTGCAAAGCAGGAGAGCCTGGGTCTCACAGATCCACTGTGCCTGCAGCTGCAGAGACCCAGCAAGAGTCTCTGGACATGAAGGAGRTGGCCTCCAGGTGTTTGAATGAAGTCCAAATGCTTGTATCTCAACTCAGAATGACCTCCATGAGCTCTGGGGGAGAAAGTAAGTGGAGATGGCTGCTCTTCACCTCCMGAAACAAATATCAGAGCACAATTTGCCCTTCTGCTTCCCCTGCAGGCAACAGRAGATCATTGAGGCTGAGTACGAGCACTCACAAGGAAGTTTTCTTGTGATTTTTGCTTTKTTTTCTGTGCTTCCCTCACAGGTGCTCTTTGAAGTCTCACCTGCTTTTGTTCTCCAAGATTCGTGTGCTCTTGGGGCTGCTTTTGTTCTCTAGATGCTTGTTCTCCCCCTCCCTCTCTGGACTTGCCATGCCAAATGGATTTTGACTGCCTTGACCTGGAGATCAAGTGCTGCTCACTCTCATTAGATGCAATATTTGTTGTACCAGAGCTTGAATGACCCCAGTGCTGAGAGAACAACTGAAGAATCCCTTAACTGTTATGCAGAAGACAAATATTTGCTGGTACAGAAAATGTGGACAATCTTACAGGGAACTCTCTGTGCACATCAGATGTTCAGCAAACCTGCTGCGTCTTTTCATTTTCACAAGGACGCTGACACCTACACTACCAGAAGAGCTGGAAAGCAACAGTTTCATTTTATCAGGAAAATAAAAAATTTTTGAAACTTTGCTTCTTTTTTCACTTACACTGACATGAAATCAAGGTTCTTAATTTTATTTTGATGCATTTATAGAGTGTGAAGAAAACAAAAATGGAAAGAGCAGTGTTAGAGGTTGGCCAGTGCCAGTGACCACCTCATGATGTAGGAGAACTGAATTCAGTGATTCTCCCCTGTCAAGGCTGAATGCTTTAACTTCAGTGTTGTTGGCTATTTTATATCTCTCTTCCTGGTTTTCATTAAAAATATCATCAAAGACTTGACAAATCTTCTCAAAAAAGAATCTCATCAAAACTGATACTAGCTGTTTTGGGTTCAATGAATTTGATTTATATCTTTATTTATGATAAAATAGTGGACCATGTCTTTTTCAAGTAAAAAKAAAAGTAATGACAATTTCAAACTGGAAAATAGAAGAAGAAGAGGCATTTTAAATGAGCTTAAATTCTAGTAAAATGTAGCAAGTGGAGTAATCAAGTGAGCATCCTTTTCCGACCACAGGAGTGTTTTGTGAGCAAGTTGGGTTATGTGCTTTGAGGGGAGGATCATAATCCTTTTCTAAAACATCATGTCTTGCAAAACTGAACTTCTGTGTCAAGTCACAAAGAGAGGAAGAATTGGAGTGTAGATGATTTCTGAGTTCCAGCCAGCTGCCTAACTGGTGACCAAAGTTTTCAAAAGGATGCAGCAGGTTGTATGTACATTGAGTGTTGCAGCCTTTTTTCCAGCTAATCTGGCCCTAGCAGTGGACACTGAAGGCAGGTTCCTCCTCGCACCTAGGTTCTTCCAAGGCTGCTCTCCTTTTAGAGAATACTAATTTTTAAAGGCTAATGAGACATGCTGATTCCACAGTTGTGAATTTCTTCTATGGTAATAATTATCATCCTTTGCCCTTCTGCAGCTATGTCTACTGAGAGACCTTGGTGCCTCCACACAGTAATAGATCTTGCCTTGCCACCCTTTTGGCAGGCAGACAGATGGTCTCCATTTTACAGGCAGGGAAAATGATCCTGAAGGAAGGCAACACACATTTGTTCTCCTCACCACTGCCTTCTCCAGGTCCTGCCCACGACAGTTTGGGGTCACTCAGCAAAAGCTTTTATTCCATCCCACATATTCACAGTGAGATGCACGTTGACTGATGCACACCAGGGAGCTTTCCCCCTGCAACACGACTTTCTGAGTTTCATGATATGCTTTTGGAGATCCAGCCTTCAGGCTGCTCCTTTGTGTTTTGTGGGACATCCTTAGCTCTGTGCTGAGTGTGGGGCCTCAGGACACTTCTATCTTTGCTTCCCAGGGCATCAGTGTGCTGCTGGACCTGGCAGGCTCATCTACATCTAGTCCTCATGCCAGCTCCACTGCTGCACAGGCAAGCACAGTCTGGCAAAGCAAAGGAGTGAAATGTTCTGCTCCAGATCCAGAAACCCTGTCAAAGAAAATAAGCAAATAAATGAGCAAAACGTGGTGTTTGAGAGTATTAGGTACTGAAAGAGCTTTACTGCAGCATGTTGGGGCATGCCACAGATGGAGTATGTGAAAGACAGCATGATGGTATGCAGCCGTCAGCCACCACACTCGGAAACAAGCTGTACTGGGGGACCAAAGTCGACCTTTCCCAGGACCACACAGAGCAGGTGCTCTTCTAGATCTCTTCAGTCAAGCAAAAGTAGGAGAATTTTGCTGTGCTCATTCCCAGCTGGTCCCTCTCCCTCGTATTGCAAATCATCCAGGTGCAGATGCCATCCGAAAGGCTTCAGGRGCCCAAAGTGTGCCATGCAGTCACCCCGTTCTTTTCCTGCAGCAGCGAGAAGGTGCAGATCAGGCTAGCAAGCAGGTATTTACCATTCTGGTACAATCTGCCTCCTGCTACCTCCGAAAACCACTGACTACTAGCAACCTAATCTCAGGCATCTTCCTGTTCCCCGTGTTTGCTGAGGAAAAGGTTTAGAAGATCCTGCACTGGCATTCCTAATCACGTACTTCAGCCAAAATAAGATTTTTGGAATATAATAAATCTCTAAAAAAATAACCTTTAAAAAAATACTTAAAAATGATACCCCCTACACATATACCCCAACTCTAATGTCCTGCTCAGACTCAGCTGTGCTTAATCTACTGAGCAGTGTGAGGTTTTGGGAGGTCTTTGCCAGGACCCTTGTTTTACCAGTACTACTAGATGAATGCAGTTGGGGCGCCGAGCCTGGCTCCATACACTGCACAACCYCTAGGCCCAGAGCACTGAGAGAAGAAAATGCAGCTTGATTTCCCATCTATCAGCTCTCTGATGCCTCTCTTAAAGCTACTCTCTGCCCTTTCCTACAAAACAGACAGAATTGTGACTATAATAGGTAACCTCTTTCTCCATCCAGCTGCTTGGGTGCTCGTAATGACACTGTGAAGCGTCTCCTACTATGCAAGTTATCCTTTCAAGATACATTAGGGTCATTTTTTTTTTTTAATGGGAAGGAGAAGAGAAGGGAGGAGGGACCGATCCTGAGGGAAAGAGATAAATTATCTTCAAAGAGAACAATTAACAATCAATTGCAGCAGCACTGTAGAGCAGAGATAGACACGTATTTCTGGCTTTTATTTCTGATTAATGAGAGAAAGGCCCAGCATCTCCCCCCTCCCCAGCCCTGAGAAACTGGTCTCCTGATTGTGTCACAACTGATCTGCAATTGTTCTCTCTGAAGATTATTTATCTCTTTTCTTCATGATTGCCTGCTCTGAGACCTTAATAAATTGGATCCAACCAGCAGCAGTGCTTGCTAATTTCCCCCTGAAGATGATTTGAGTTTTTGCTAGGCTCTTAGAGCATCCTTTTGCTTGATTTCCATTGCTTTTAAAAGGGTTTAAACATAATTTTCTCTCATTGTGGCCTCAAGATTGTTGGTAGTTATGTGTTTATATTAGATTAAATCAGCAGCGGGCCCAGCTTCAATTTGAGCTGCTCTGTGCTAGGTGCTGTCCAGAAATGACCTTGACAAATTGTTTCTGTAGCATCTCTGTTATTACACACTATGGAAAACACCATGTTTTTTGCGTGAGGCAGTGCAGGATTTCCAGTTGCCTGAAAAAGCCCTAGGCTGGACCAACCGAAGCCTAGGCAGGGCTGCAGGATTAGCGTAAAGCAGTGGATTTTGCATTGGCAAAGGAAGCCGGGCTGAACGTGACTGCAGCTGGCCAGGGCACTGGCTCACACCGAAGAGGTGCTCAGAGCCGAACTGACAGCTCAGCTAAAACTCTTTTCCCAGGACATAGYAGCGCCGGTATCAAGGGTGGCTGAGCCAGGCATGAACAGCTCCAGGACCTCACTGGTTTGCAGTCCTGCATTTTGGAGGAGATGGGCACCAGCCTCCTGGGGCTCGCTGCAACCGTTGTATTGCCTCCGAGCCAGGCAAACYGGGGCCAGTTCTGAAAGGGGTATCTCTTGCCACCAGCCTGTGAGGTGCTTTCCCAGCCYGAAGCCTGATGAAGTCAAGCTATCAGACAGTTATGCAATGGGACAGCCCTCCTCCCCCAGAGTCACGCTCTTACCCCGGGCAGGAGGGGGGAATGAATAGTGTCTGGTTCTGTGGGCAGCAGAGAGGTGTCAACGCACTTGTTCGTTACTCTGCCAGTGCAGATTAAAGCTTTTGTGCTTTCCCATTCTTAAGGCAATCCTCGGGGGGGGGGGGGGGGGGGGCGTGTGTGTGCACATGTGTGTGTGTGTGTGCACATGTGTGTGTGTGAGTGCCTACATGCACACACATGTCTATCCCACATTAATGCAGTCAGATAAAGAGGCCTCCATGAGGAATAACCCCCCACTGTTTTTATTTTAATATGACAAACATTGCATGCTTGAGTGGTAAATGAGATGATGTTATTTCTCTGACTTCCTTTAAGTTCTTGTCCTGTATCTAATCTTCTCTTCTATTTCAAGCTGTTGCTACAAAACCTCTCTGTGCACTCTCTTTTCTCTGTGGCTCTCATCCTTCAGATGTTTAGGCTAAGTCTCTCCGTGAGGTCTGATGGGATCAGCTTCACAGACCTTCCTGCTCTTAGGTTTCCTAGGAGAAAGGCCACGGGAAGGAGTGTTACCAAAGACTAGGCTATCCCCAGGGCCGTATACTGTAGCCTGCTTTATGCTCTGACCATTTCCTCTCAGTCTGAGTGATGAAAGTTACACCCCCCCAAAACCCACATAAATTTTTCTGCTGAAAAAATAGAAAAAAATGAGAAAGGAGAGCTGGCTGCAATGCCAGCTCTACTGGGAATGGCAGGCGGGGACGTGTGTGCTCTAAAGGTCACCGTGAGCCAGAGAAACTCTCAATTGGATTCAGAATTCACTTTCTTATTGGCAGCAGCATGGGGGATTACAGATGGGCTCTACATTTCATTCTCATTAACACTGTTTACCTTTTGCAGGTGCCTAGATCAGCCTTCAGTGTTCACTAGGACAGGAACTCTACCTGTTTTGGGGTTGCTGCAGCCTGGTCCGATTTAGAATTAAGTTGACATATGATGTTATCTGTAAGACAATACTGCTGTTCTCACGCAGYCTGGCCAACACGTGGTAGACTGGCAGGGGTCAAAGGCAGCTCTCACTGGCTGTGAACCGCAAGGTGGATTGAAAGAGCAAGTACACACGTGTAGTCAGGGCAGCTCCACACTGCACCTTGGGACTCATGCAGTCTCACCTCGTCATCCTAAGATGCACCCTTGGCTCTCACCCCTTATAGCCAGGCTTTTGTCCTGCTCCAGGACCTCCTTGCCAGACCCAGTGGGTTGGTGGCCACCTTGACGGGACAAGTAAGAGGTACTTCAGGTAGGACACAGACATTTATTAAGGACTTCCCCCAAAGCCCATGCCTGTCTTGGTGGTTCAAGGTATAAGCCATTCTATTAGGATCCAAAACTCATGGAAAGGGCATGGTGCTTATAGCTTTCTCAAACCTGGCTCTGAAAACTTTCTGCCAGCCACAGTAAGGCACAAGCCCAGTGAGCTGGAGAGATGCTGCCTCTCTTTGGCAGGGCACTCCATTCTAGGCACTAGCACTGTGATGCCAGCTTGCAAGTCAGAAAGAAGTCGAAACTTGATCTGTCATTACAGGTTCCTCTTCTCATCTATGGAGAGAAATAAGCTTGTCCTTATGTCTCACAATTAACTACATCCCACAGGAGCGCAGACAAGGTCTGTCCTCTGCTCCTGGGAGATGGAGCCTAGGGTGGCAAGATCTGGCTCAAATGTCTCACTTTTCAGTGTCCAGCTCTGGGGAGGTAGGACTGGCCCAGGCGTCGCTGGGCCCTGACTCCTCTAGGCTGCCCAGCAGGAGTGCAAGGATGCAGTCAATAATAATAAACAATAAGTAATGAACTGGAGGACACCAGCCCCTGGGGAACAGAGTTCTCCCAAATARGTAGGAGCACTAGGACTTCTGTGAACAGCTGATCCAATCTAAAACATTTGCAGGGACCTTCAAGGACAGGCCCCACTCAGGAGGGAGGTGGTGTCGGGCCCTGTCTCGCTCACGTGCTGCTTCTCTCCCTTGAATGCAGTGATCTACCCTCAGGAAGCAGAGTGGGATGGAGAAGGCTTCGCTCTGCAGTGGGCGGCAGCCGATACACAAAGCGAGCGTCTGGAAACACAGGGGCTGTGCAGCCTCATCCGCTGATGGGGGATCTGTCCTGAACGCTGCTAAATGTGTTATTTTTGCAGCTTCCATCCYTGCGACTATGTAGTTTATACCAGGGGAGATTATCTTGACAGCTCTCTTACCTTATTCTCTCATTACAGCTCATCCAGGAAGGATGGGGGGGGGGTAGTAAAGCAATTTTAGGAGACTGCACATTTTTTATGGTTATGTCTTATGATGTGTTAATTTGCCAAATCAAATATACGTCTCAGCACTTCCACCTTTACCTCCTGCATGTCTTCAAAATAAATAATTGTATTAATCATACTTTGCCATTCYTTCCAGGGATTAGAAAGCAATTTGCAATGCTGGGTTAGGCTAGTCTCGCTGTCTTGCTTGGAAGGTGCGCTGCTGCCCTTGCACAGCTGGGGAAGACGAGGCACAGCGAAAGCAAAGCAGCTCTCTCGAGTGGAAAGTGAAGTTCAGATCCCCATGTCCCTGCTGTGCCTTAGCCCTGTCCCCACAGGGAGTAAATATGTCCCAAGAGCAGCATGGAGCACCCACAGAGCACTTYAATTTGATCTTTTCTTTCTGAAAGTACTTGTTTGCTGGGGTACCGCAGCACTGGTGGTGGAAGGAGAATGGACAAAGGGCACCAGAGAAGTGAAAGAGAGCAGTGAGGGAAAACTACCACCTTGGAAATTCGAATGGAAAATGCAAACTAGTTTATTTTTCAGCTGCAATCAACTGAGGCTGAAGCCAAGAGGGAGCTGAGTTGGAGGAAAGGGGACCTAATCCTTTTACATGGAATCTGTCCTGCTTCCTCATTTCACCCTCCTCGTCTGCCTGGTGAAATAATCTTTTCTTCCCTTTAGGCCTGGCTGTGCCTGCTTTCCCTCTTTTTTGACCTTTGATGACTTCATTTACACTGGCTCCCTGTCTGCTGACATCTGCCATCAGCTCTGAGCCTCTCTCTGCTGGAACAGGCTGTGACCCATGGGTGCCAGCATGGCAGAGTAGGTTATTAATAACAGTAATGTCATCCAGCAGTATTGCAAGCCAAGAAAAAGAACTCTTTTGCTGTCCACTCTTCCCATTAATAGAGATGTTCCCAGAGATCTACAGTGATAGGAATCACTTAGTCCATGCTGATCTGAAGTGGCTGTATTCCCAGCCACAACTTTGCAGGAAGAAATCTGTGTCTGCCCATTGCAGTCCATGTTTTTGGGAGCATGTGTGCTATGGGATTCATTGAGACATGTGTAGTGTGACACACAAAACAATTTCCAGGCATTTAAAAYCCAGAAAGCATGACTAAGAAAACGTTTTCCTCAGGTGGCCTGCTTTACCACCAGCATGTGACTGCACAATGAAGCTGCAGCTAACATGACTGAATATGCAAAAACCCTGATGATTCTGCAGGTGACAAGRTGAGGGAGTGCTGCAAGGAGGATGGGAGAGGTTTGGATGGTGTCTTGGGCCTCATTGCCTCCGCTCCGAAGAACCACCTCCATCCATGTCCCTTTGGATTGACCCCTCTGCAAACATCACAGCTAYCTCCTTCCCTGAAGGCACCACACTGGCTCATTTGATGAAGGRTTGCACCAGGGTGCAGCTAGGAGGGGACCTTCTTGCAGGACATCACTGAGCAAGGCGTTACAATTCATCCARCTCCAGGACCCTCTACATCAGTTATAGCTGGTAGTAGATCAGAAATCAGTCCACTCAATTGCATTAGTACTGCATTGAAGTTGAAGTCCACAAGCTGTGCTGCTACACTGTGAGATCGAGGGGAGATCTGGCAGTGCAGGAGAGGAGCTGAGAACTCAACAAGTGATGGGAGGCTGGCAACTCAAGTGAAACCTGACAAAAGTCCCYGCCTCAGGCTCCAGAGGAGACCCAGCATGGTGAGCATGCTGTCCTTCTTAGTTTCAGATGCATGAGCCACAAACAAAAATCGAGTAGCAGGGAATCAATGTGGCTTAACAGTCTTTTGAGGCACAACCCCTCCCACTGCTAGCAGCTCCACGGGACATGGGTCATGTTTGCTCTGGGAATCTTGTTTCCTCCCTGTGTGAGTGACACCTCCTCATGGCCAATGGGCAGGTTCTGGGTAGGCCAGTCTGTTCCCAGCACCTCTCCTGCTTCCCTCCCATGCATATGCATCACTGTCAGCTGTGCCTCAGCTTCCCTGTGTAAAGGACAGGATTTAATTACAATAACCCCCCCAAGCCACTTACCCTTACAGGATGGCCATATTCCTGACTTCCTTTGTACAGGGTCCTCAGACGCGGACAATTTGCATTAATATCATGGTGGGACAAGACCACAAAGGGTTGGAGGCTCATACATTCTCCAGGGGTTGTGTGGATAAAACAGTGACTCAGGTAGATATAGACTCCATTGGGCAAATGCTTAAAATTCAGGGAAGGAGAGAAACCAATCACCTGCATGGTGAGGAGAAGGATGCGCTGAAGAGCTGTACTTCCCTGTGTATGCTTGAAATTGCAGTTGCTCAGCAGCTTAGCCGTTAGTAGTTTGCCCTGTGAAGCAAGCTGACATCCTGCAGAGCTCTGTCCCCTGGAAGCCCAGAAAAGCAAAGGAGGTTTTTTGAAAATGTGCTCCCTTGGAGGCTACTGTGAGCTGCAGACAGCTAAAGCCTGCGGCTCATGCAGGGACTGTCATTTGAATGACTTGCAGGGAATGGCGTGGCTGAGGATAGAAGGTGTCACAGGAATTAAAATGACTATCTCTGGATTAATTGTAAGCAAAGGAGGAAGACACTCATACGCAAGTCTCACTTCAGGGTACACTTCAGGGTCCTGTTCCCCAATCGCTCTGCATTTTCTGCTCTAATGTGTACACATGCTGTGTTATGACTGCTGAGGAATGGTTCAGTCGCCCACATACCGTCCTCTAGTGCCTTTTRAGAGATCTCCAGGGACTCAAAGCCTCTGCACAGGACTGGCAGATACAATRGAGGATGCAGCCCCTTGCACCTTTATGGAGGCCAGGTGGGATCCCTTGGACATCTCCCCTAGGGCTGCTGACCTCCAGCCACTGCTTGAATCACTCCCCAGGTGTCACAGAGCAGAAGAGCAACCTGCACTGATTCAWTTTTTTTTTATTTTAACAGAACATGAATTTTCCTATGAATTTACATCTTAGATATTGTTTTTAGGAATTTCACCAAGAGAGAAAAGATGTGTTTCATTTTGGGAATCTTTTTTAATGCCCCAGACTGACATGGACACCAGCAGCAAAAACATCCTGAAACCCCCTACAATTACTTTCTTTTCATACAGTAGAATTTGTGTATGTTAACGTATTTATGTGATATATAACACACATATCTTCTGAAAAGTAATTAGTATTTTTCAATGATTTGCAATGATTGCAAGTTACTATGATCCATGCTGGCATAATTGGTTGAAATTCTATTGTATATGTTATACTGGTGGTTAGAAGAGCAGATCCAATGTTCCCATCTGGCTTTAAGATTTCAGAATATCTGTCAGTGTTTTAAAGGATYGCTGCTGTGGCTGAAAGGTCCATACAACGTGGGAAGCTGCAGAGGGCTGAGCCAGGGTATTGGAGGTCACTTCCAAAAAATCTGTAAGAATTTGGTTGCTTTCTAATCCCCMAGATCTGGCCACAAGTGGAATCAATAAACCTGGGAGAGAAAAGAGTTTTGGAAGTCCTCATCTCTGAAGATGCACGAAGAGTGTGACTATGTTTTAAATAATCTTGTTACTGCTTGTTTTTGGTTATCATCTCATAATACAGCTAAACCTGGAAAGCCACTTCTCACAGTGATATGTCATGGAAGAAATGGCTTCTTCTGGGGAGAGTTTGAAGGCTTTCTGAGGATAAAGAACGAGACTCATGCAAGTTGTTAAAGAAACTGCAGTACAGCAGGAAAACTGTTCAAAAGAGAACTTGGCATATTGCTGGAGATAAGAAYTAGCTGCTTAAAACTGACTGCCAGCAYGTTCCTACTGTGTTTGGGTGAAAGTACTCATTCATCCTCCTGCCTGGTTGGGCTTGAAAAATACTGCTGGGTACTTGAACACATGGGAAGTAACAAGAAGTAAAATGCAAGAATTAATTACATGTTTTCCAGTGCAGCAGCTGGAGAGATTTTTTTTATCAGTGAGYTTAAAACATTTTGAGCCTTGTGAGGAGCCTGGCTGAAGAAAAGTTGTACCRTAAGTAAGAAAGGATAAGGTTTCCTTTCAAGTCTTGACTCCACCAGGAGTTTTGTTTATGCCCAGGAGCAAATCTGTCCAGGTTTTACGCGGGTATAAGTTCCCCATCTATAAAATGAGGTTTGTTTTATCTGTCTACCTTGCAAGGGCATTGCAGGAATAAGTACTCACAAATACTGAGATGCTACAGCAATCATGTGCACTTGAACTTCRGCGTTGCCCAGGGGCAGTCATTTGCCAGCTGGAAACTCACTGAGTTGAGAAGTTTCATGTCAAAGCAAACTCCGCAACAACAGCAAATGAAATGCCAATGTGTCTGGACGTGAGAGATGCCACGCTGTGAGGAGCTCTGGAACACCTTTGAAGGAATAAATCTTAGTATTCATGGCGATGGATGAAGAGCAGCACTGGAAGACCAAGGTGAGGTTGTTATTTGCTGCTTGTGGCACGTTTGTTGGAAAGCAGGCTCCAGACATCAGACAGCATCTCAGATCTTCAGCCAAGCCTGGAATGAGGAGCACTGTTGCTGGCTTCTCTCAACATATTGCTAAGCTAAATGTGAAATGTGGAGGATAAAGAATGGCAGCGGAAAACATACCTGACAACAGAACTGCATAGGAAAAGGTGCTGCATATTCAAGAGTGCCTTGGACTCTGAAAAGCAAAGGCTGGTTTCCTTCCAGCCAGGCATCATCAAGAAAATGTAGCAGCTTTCATAGGCAGTGCAAAGCTCCAAATGTTAATTACCGAGAAATTGCAAAGGTGGGGGGAGGAAAGAAAAAATAAGGAAAAGAGTTGATCCCATTGGCCTTATCTGCAACTGAAAAAGCCAAGTCCGTTTGAGCTGAGAAAATATCAGTGCAGCCCTGGATTTCGCACTGTTGCAAGATCAGAAGCTATTGTTCTGTGCCTCCCGATCAGTAGAAACAGGGCTTTGTGGACACCCACTGGTAATATGGAAGCAGTTCTCAGTAATGAGCATTGCTGGTTTGCCAGCAGAGCCAGCAAGCCCCTGATACTGGTGCAGAACAAGCAAAAAGCCTGTTCATGTCTACCGGCTGTCTGTCTTCACTGCAGCCTGCTGACAAGCCATGGCCAACAGGCCCACTGTGGCCAGGAGACGGCTCCATGCACACCTCAGAGCACTACCCAAAGCTGTCTTTTGGCTCTCTAGTTTGTCTCAGTCCGCAACCTTTTTCCTCATCAGCCAAAAGACACCCAGTTCAGGCCCTGAGTGCTACCATGATTTTCAGGGAAGTGGAACTGTCTTTCCAGCTCTTTCAAAGTCCCTTAGAGAATAAACTCGGAAAATCATTTGATATGTCTGGGCTGTCAGCAAAATGAGGATTACAGCCTTCCCAGAGCAGATGTCTAAGGGATGTCTGCTGCACCCTGYTTCAGACCACTTTTCTGATTACTTGCGTAGAATTGGAGGCAGAACTTTCCTCACCCTGGTACCTCTTGGCAAGCTCTCCTTGGTCTTGTGGTGGCATCAGAGGCCTATTACCTTTGTTGACCTCACACCAACTCATCTCACATCCTTACGAACAGGGAAGAATGACAATATCATTTTTTTACAAATTTCCTCCAGCTATTTCACTCCCTCTACTCCCTCCCACTGTTGGTGATATAAATGAAAACAGAGTCATTCCCGCAGCCAGTTTAAGATCTCCATCTCTCAGCTTGATGTCAGATATTTGGGGGATTGCTTTTAATGTGTCTTTTCCTAACTCTGATAGCTGCTGGCTGCTGCTGGTTCTTCCTCCAGGTGAATGCCATAGTGGAAAGCTTGTTTTGTCTTAAGAGGACTCTGCTAGCTCAGAGTTCATCCTTGCAGAGCCCATGTGGAGTGCAGACACAGGTTTCTGTGACTGCTCAGGTTTGCATTGATCTCACTTGCAGTTCAGCAGCTGTTTCCTCTCCTAGTGTGAGTAAATCTTGCTAGAATTTCTCACAATCCTTCATATTTCTTTCCTCCTTTCATCAGATTTTTTCCTTCTTTCATTAACAAATAAAACCCTAAATAGTTTTGTGCCACCTGGACAGATTTCACCTTCTGCTCCATCCTCCCCATTCTCCAAACCATTAATAAATATTTTCAGTAACACCCCTCCCCAGGCTAGTCCCTGGAGCCGCCCCGATTAGCCTCCCTCTGCTCCAAGGACCATTCATTCACTCCAGCCCTTTGTATCCCGTCGCTCGAGCAGTTTTTGACCCACAACAGGATGCTGCCCCTTACCCTGTGGATATTTATTTTCCTTAAGAGCCTCCTGTGAGGGACTCTATCAAAAAGCCTTTAGAAAAATCCAACTAAATTATGTCCAGAAGTGCCCTTTATCACATTTGCTTTATTAACTCTTTCCCAGGCTTTGGCAGGCTCAAGAATCACAGTTTTCTGGGTCTGCTCTGTGATGAGTTGTCCCTGCTCTTCTATTTCTATTGTCAGATCAGACCCAAGCAGAYGGGCTAGGATGCTCCAAGGGTGTCACCCAGAGCTGGATCCCTCAGGATCCCATTGAACCAGAGACCCAGTGGACACCAGAAYGTGGTGCCATTTTAACATGAGGGCAAACTGCTGAATCTGGACCATGCTTCCTGATTTTCGCTAGTCTGAACCTGCCCATATAAAGAGGGCTGACCAAGAAAAAAATTTTTTATAAATATATTTTCAGATTTTGATTAATTCTCTGTATCTCTCATCTGCTACTTCTGTTTCCTTTTTAAGTTTCTGTTTGTTTAGGGGCTTGTTTTCTTTTTTTAGRGACTTGTTTTCTTACACTTCATCATGGGATTTTTTAAAACACTTCTAGGCAATCATAAAAAGTCTTTTTTTAAATAGAAAAAATAATTTTTCAACAATGTAGTTAYGAAAACAAATATAAATTAAATTCAAGAAAAAGAGAAAATATATTTTTATTTTGAAAAACAGCTGATCCTTACATTTAGAGGCATGAGGTTACAGTTAGAACTGAGACAAGATATTAACTTTTTTTGGTAAGTAAGATTTTGGCACGATCTTTATTAGAATGTCATCTTCCGGCTTGCTGTTCAGCTTTTATAAGGATGTTAAAAAGTGAATGAGTGAACAAAAAAGCTGTAAAAATAATTGGAAGTCTAGAAAAAAACCCTTTGAAATGAGCTTGAAGGAAGTTAGTCTATTTAGCTTACCAGAGTGAAGGGTAAAAAGCAATTTGACCTGTAAGTATCTACACAGGAAGATGATATTTGATATTACAGTGCTCTTTAATTGAGCAGACAAAGCAGAATGAGGTTCAATGGCTAGAAGCTGAAGCTGGAAAAATTAAAGGGGGAAGTAAGGTGGAGTTTTTTTAAAATAAGCAGAGCAATTAACCATGGCAGCAATTTACAAGAATGGAAAAGATTATCTATCACTTGAGGACCCCAAGTCAAGACTGGTTGGCTTTCTCCATGTACATCCCACACCAGTGCCCAGTTGGGAGCTCCTTGTGGGACTGCTGTAATTCTATGGATCAGGTTTTGAAGGAGGTCAAAACCAATTACCATAATTGTACTGTCTGACTTAAATTCCCTGAATCTCCATGGTTTTCTCTCCACTACGTTTCTAAGACATACCTATTAGCTTCTGCACAAGAGGAACCTCTTTTTAGGTTTAAATTATATATAAAAGAAGAATTGACGAATTACTGTAATATACTTTTCCCTTGCCCTCCTCCAACAGCCTTTGGGAATCCAGGAGCAATGCTGATCCCTGAAGTGCTACCTGTTGGCCAAGGCACACTTCCCCAGTCTTCTTGTCTCAATTACTTACATACAGATAAGCTTCAAGGTTGTCTGTGGCTGATCCCTCCCTGCTCATCACTTCTCAGAGCTGAGCAGTGGACTCTCACCAGTMCTCAACTCTCAACGCTAACGTGTCCCCAGCAAAGCCTCTTCCAAATTGTCTGCCTCGTGTGTTTCCCCAGCCAGGGCTTGCATTTGTGAATTCCTGAAAAATAGGCAGAAGAAACCACCCTTTACCACACTCTCTTTTGCTCTGATGTTTACCCCAATATTGGCAAACTATAGCCATCTGTGCCCTAAGACCACTGCCTAAGAGGAGTATCCTTGTTTTTCTGCCTTTCCCCTACATATGCCTGCCCTTTCCTGCTGTTTCACAGCTTCTCTGAAGAGAGAAGGCTTTTCATATAAACCCCCAAATAGCCACGTTGAGTCAGCCCAGCGGTCTTCTTAATATTGCAGCCTATCTTTCACAGTGACCTGTAGCCATGTAAAGGGGAGAAAGAGGAATGGGGCATGCGCCCTTGCCACCGGTTTCCAGGATGCTCCCTCCTTGTTATGTGTTTATGGAGCACCCAGCAGAATGGGCCTGTGWTGAAAGTTCCTCGAGGGCATGGTAAGAGGGACCATTACTATCAATTATTGCAATTATTGTAATTATAATAATTATTATTCTGTCAYTGAGATTTCAGCAATTAATTTTTCCAAAGTCTAGTTTAAGCCATTTTCTCTTTGCCAGATGGTGATCACAGCAATAGCAATGTACAGCATCTGCTATTGGTTAGACTATGCTTTCAGCTCATGAGACACTGGACTCAGGCATCTGGTGAAGTGCAGAACTAGATCTCCTTCACAGGCTCAGAAAAATGTGGCTGAGCACGTAGCATTTTTTTTTCCTGCAGATCAGGCATGCGGTTGGGTTGGGGACACAGCAGATGAGAATAGTACTACAGTAAGCTGGCCTGGGAAGACTGGGTTAGAATGGTTCAAACTGATGACACCAGTTTAACGGGTTTCTAGTTGGCCTCTTGATCAAATTAACATGAAGAATGAGATGCACATTATTCAGCTTAGGGAAGCTAATAGCTATATGTCTGAGCCATGGTAGTCATCTAACAGAGAGACTCACCTCACCAAGGAGCAGTTCATCCCATCCTCATATAAATGTCTGATCTGTGTGTTGTCTCACCCTCTGGAGATAYCTGTTTTTCTCCACTGATATTAGAGAAGTCCGAAAGATTCGTTTACCTCAGACACCTAACTGAAGTGGGAGGAGATGAATTCTACCTTTAATGTTCTCAGTTGTAGGTTTGATGACAAGAAATCTTGACATGTGAGAGAGGACCATCAATCCAGAGACTGTGAACCACTAATTTAAGATAAATGTAAGAAAGACAAAGCCAGCAACAGTTTCATCTCGTCTTCCAGTATCAAGTGACGCTAATAACACACTGCCGTGGCACAAATGAATGCACAGAACCCAGGTCATCTTATGGAGTGACAGCTCTGAGACCTAAAATGAGTGTCAGTTAAACAGGTCCGGTGAGGAGCATTTAGCAATTTCCATTTGCATCAGCTTGCTGCTGGCTTACACTGTATTCAGGACGTAACATTAATCTCGCACGATGAGATGCTCTTTCCTCGGGTATCACTGCTGCTTCCATTTGTAAGCCTTCTTCTATTGAAAGCTCTATTGAGGAATTTCACATTCAGGCCAGTGAACTTTAAAATGAAGGCAGGGAACTATAGCTCGGAAGGCAGTGACTCTTGAAATGACTGAAGGTTCATAATAGATAATCAGTTCACTGAGAGCTTTCTGCACTGCTGTAAAGAAGAGAGTGAATGATACCTTTGAATCTTTCAGCAATGAGACAGTAGATAGGAACCAGGATACTGCTACTCTCTTATTTCTTAATATTATGTCTAATTCTGGGTTTGTGCTTCCAAAAAGGGACTTTAATTAATTAGAAGAGGATGAGAAAATTGCTACTATAATGACAATTTTGAGGACGTTTGTCTTCTACTGAAAAATTCATTTATGTTATTTATCAAAGAGAAGATTAAGAGCCAATTTGGCTGTGGCCTATGCGTTTGGACGTTGAAAAGAGATCTGGGGAAATAAATGAAATAAACGTACTTTGATCTATTGGGAAAGAACAAAATGCAGTGGTTGGAAGCAGAACACAGTCACGCTGGGGAAAAAAGCACAAAAAAGGAGGCGATCACCAGGAGAATAATGGCCATAGCACTTTGTCAGGTCTCCCTTACTTGTCTTTAAGTCAAGACTGAGAGTCTGCTCTGGTATGGACAAATATTATCTGCCTGATGCAGAAATTAATGGGGCAGATCTTTGCTCTCCTCGCTGCAGTTTGCAGTGTTGGTTTCTCTTACTGGACTCCTAGGGCTATAAACGGTAGCATTATCTTCGTGAGACTAGTCATAAAGCCTTTCTCACACAGAGCGGTAGGAGATAATGGTATAGGAAAGAGCCTGCCACTTAGGTATCTGGGCCGGTATCCGTTCCTTGGAAGGGGGTATTTGACCTTGATTCTTGTGTTTAAGCAAACAGGATTCTCGGTGTTCCATGCAAAAATTTTAGAGGAAAACTAAAATGAATACAACAAAAATCTGGTAAGAAATATCCCCCTTTCARATCAAGAAAAATAGGGGCCAGCTTTCTCATGATCTGTCAGTAAAGACCACATTCAAGGCCATGTAAACTGAGGGGGGAGCTCTCTGTTATTTCAATGGTCTTTTCACTGAGTTCTGCTTTAGTGAAAGTGTTGCATAGACTCCTAGCTGAGAAAAGGAAAATAAACATAAATTTTCCTATTAAGTACCTCAGTTTATGGTAGAGTTGCAGGAGGTTCCAAGCTGAAACCTGGGCTGTGAGTGGGGCCAGGGAAGCAGGTCTCCAGGGCAGTCCTGAGACGAGGCTGGATCTGTCCTTGTTTTTCAAAATGTACTTTTTAAAGGCTTTGAAATAGCCTTTAAAAAAAAAAAGTCTTGTCACACAAAGGCAGTTCACCTTGGATAGATGTTTGAAAAACAAATAGGTGGAACAAATGAATTGTGTAAACAACTTCATGAGGAATACAGAACTACTCTTTAATCTAACAAAGGGTGGTACTTACAAGAACATATAGCTGGAAGTTAAAGGCAAGTGAAATTCAATTTAAAAAGAGATGCATACATTTTTTTCTCTGTGAGACTGATTAACCACTGGAATAAACAATGAAAGAAACGATGACTTCTTTTCCAGCCCARCCTACATACCAAGATACTTTAAACAACCACACACGGATTCAAAACGGGGTGAAATTGGAAAATATGAGGTGAGGGAACATCRCTCAAGTGACAGCACCTGGGTGACGCTCTGCCCTCTGAATTACTAGCGGACCGGAGTGGGTGGTTCAATGGTTCATTTGCGGTTTAAAATATAGCTAGATTTTTAAAGTTGAAATATGTAGAAGTACTTCAGCAGGTTCTGCTTAACTACAGTTGCATAATGAAGTCCTATAAGGAGTAAATGTTTCTATTTACTTCAATAATAGAACTTGATAGGAACTTTGTAGACTGAGAGGAGAAGAGTAACCCAATCAAAGGTGTCTGATGAAAAGTAAACAGCTTAGGAGGGAAACAAGGGCTTACTGCATACCAGGAACTTGTGAGCCTATTCCCTAAAATGAGCTATGTAGTTTCTTCCTTTACTTACCAGGACATTTAGTACTAATTTGYGTAATAAAAACATGCACAAAGAGGCAGAAATTCAGGACTGAGGCCAGGGATCAGTCCTGACTGGCGATGGACCACATCCTGCTTGTTTCATAGACTGTATGGAAGTAGGTACAAAGACATTGGCCCTGCCTCTTCCTCCTGGTGGGGTAAGGGGAACAAACTTTTTGGGCTGTGTGGGGCTGTGTCTATCATGCAGGGAGGATCCATGAGTGCCATTCTGCTCAGCTTGCATTTYCATGGGGACTAAGCCCTTAAACTATGTCTAGAATAGGGAAGGTAAATACAATAGGGACCTTCTCTGACCTTGAAGTGACTTTGGCCAAGTCCATAGTATTAAACACTCTCATCCTCCCCAAAAGAGTCACTGCAAYGAACTGCCTCTTGAGAACAAGAAGGGTCCTTGGTCCATAATAATTCTCACAAGGTGCCTGGCAGCGCGAACGTGCAGTCTGTTTTGCTAGGCATTGCGCTGCCAACTGGCCTTCATGGAAAATGCTTTTCTGGGCTTGGCCATGTCCCTCTTTCTTTCCTAGCTCTGTCTGCTAATAGATAATGTTGAAAAGGACCTTTGCAGACACAGAGGTCTCTGCAGCCTAACTTCTGCTGGCTGTCAGAGACATGTGGTACAAGACCTCTTTAAGACACAGCACGAAACCTATGTCACACCAGCCAACATCAGGTACTGGCACTCCCAGGAAAGAGGACTTTTCTCTCACAGAAGAAAACAGAGTAAAAATAAAATACATCTTACTGTGTTCCATCACAGTAAATAGAGGGACAAAACTTGCCATTGGAAAGGACCTCCTATGCTGCTGCAGTCATTCATCTACAAGAATCAAAGCTTCTAATCCCATTAAGAAACGTGTCTTTCCTGATGGACAAAAACGCTTTCTTCCATCAAACGTCTATTCTGATGGAAATCTTTATACCAGAACTCTTTCTGGCTCACAAAGGGCCAGGGTGCAAGCTACGCTTTTGATGTTGTGTTTGCAGGATAATGAAAGGCATTAATTTGAATAGAATTATTGAAATGACATGTCTGTTTCTGCTATTAATAGAAAAGTGTCTTAAAACAATGAGCAGCAGAAATGGGGTTTATTGTAGTGAACAGAAACCAAGGCAGAGAGCATTTTTCTTCAGTTGTAGTGTTACAGAAAAGGCCTGYGGTGTCTAGTAGTGCTACGTTCTGTACAGAGCAGAAAAGACAAACCTTACAGGAAGTTACAAGAGAAGATCCTAGGAGCTGGGATCCATCTGYGGATTTCTCTTATGACCCTAGAACTATGGGGTATTAAGCGAAGTTAGCACAAAACAGGTTCAAAATAAATCAGAGGTAACAGATCTCTATTTAGCTGTGGAACTCCTTGGTGGAAAATGCTGTGGCTGGTAAAARTTTAACTGGGTCCAAGGGGAGACTRGAGAAATTTGTGAAAGAGATATTTTTTGAGAGTCATGTCTGTAAGTATCTGGTGGCTCAAGATTGGGAAGCGTGCAGGAGGGGAGCATCATACCTGCTCGCCCTGATATTATGCCTTCCCTAGACATCTGTTTTTGTGGGAATGATGAGATACATAGGCTTTGAGCTCACTTAWTACAGTTATTCTGACAGTCTACAGCTCTTCTGATCTCTTTATATAAAGATGTATTTGTATTTTTCTATTTGTGCAGCATTGCGTAATACTCAGAAAATCACAGAAGTGGGTGGATTCTGCAGAAAAAAAAAAGGAAGAAAAAATCCCCCTTCCCAGGGGCTTGAATCTCTAATAAATTCTATCTCTCYGCCTTTTGTGTTTGCTTCTTGGGAACAGACTGAGAAAAAGACTGAGTGATGACTTCCCGTATCCTGGCRTAACCTGGGAGCAGAGCTGGTAAGGAGGTATGAATCAGCATGGGCTTACTCTTGCTGGTTTTCCAAGGAACTCAAGATGGGAAACATCTCAAGGAAAGCTGTCTGCATGGGATGAAATGAGATACTTCCTCTGGTGTCCAGAAGGAGACCAAGAGATCCTCTGGGGTCTGTGAGAGAGATTGCAAAAACATGTCCTTAGTGGCTGTCAAGAAGAGCTGCCCTCAAAATAAAATAAAATAAAATAAAATAAAGCAGAGTGGAAGATGCTACAAATCCTACCTGTATTTTTAGTAGTTGTTTCCATGGGGAAAGAACTACAGGAAGGGATGTGGACTCATTCCCTGGGAATAAAAGCCAGAGGGTTTCCATAGCTCCTTGGGTGGAATAACTCTTCCTCTGTACCTGCTAGCCTCACTGTGGAGCTGATATGGCTGCAGCAGTGTGAAGCGTAGCTTTAGTAAGAGGCTAAGAAGCCAGCACCCAGGCTAGTGGTGTCCTTCCTCCTTTCTTACCTCTGTGGGCCCGGCTTGCAGCGCACGCTGGTGGGGTTTGAAAACACATGCACGTGCACAGGTCCTGCCAGTTGAAAGTAATCAGGGTGAAAATGATCCAAGTTACAGCCAGAAATGTTAGAAATCAGCAGTGTCGTTGCAGGGCAGGGTAGCAAGCGGCAGCAATGGGAGGCTAACTGGGATTAAAGCCGTGAGCCAAGGGAGTCCAGAAGCAGCCCAGACCAGGAGGCAGCACTGTGATTTCTAATCCTTGCTGCACTGGTTTTAATTACATAACAAAGCCTTTTGTCACATTCCCATCTTTCTCATTCATCACCCTGTGGTTTCCTTCCTATTAATCATCGCAGCTGAAGCCAGTGCAACATTTTCTTTTCCCAAGTTTGGGAGAACAAGACTGAAGGTTTGTGCCTAGGCTCTGGTCGGAAGGAGCAGCTGGGCAGGCCATGCCATTGCATGTTGCTGTCATTGTGCACGAGCATGGCAATGAGGAGGCTGCCCATGGCTATATATCAGTGCATCTGAGCTCTTAGTAGGAGCCCAGCCGGACCAGGAAGCCATCCCACCACTTGTGCTGTGTGAGCTGGTGCAGCAGCTCTGGTTCTGTCGGGAAGGCACTGGATCCATCTGTGGAAATCAGCTGGAAATCAGCAATCTGATGGCCACCGCATAAATGTTACTGTTTGGGGAGATGCTGTGGTTCTTCTACATCCTGCAGTGGCAATACAACCCAAACCCCTCCTTGAAAGCTCTGAGCTTCTGCAACCACTACTGCATCACTACTACTTCTACAAGCTACTGCAGGTGCCTGCCAGATCAATTTTCTAATGACATAAGCAACTTCGGGCATATCTACATGTCCAAGAGCTGCAAGCAAGCTGCGGAGCAGTGTGCACATCCATGGAGCAGCTCCATGCGGGGGGTTTGGATGGGAGTCTGGAAGCAGAAGACCTGCCTTGGCTTGCYGCAGCACAAAGTCAGTCAGCTCCGCGCTGCATCTCCTGCAAGGATGTGACTGTGCTGCCTCCAGCTCTGCAACGCACCCAGCCAGCATGAGCTGGGCTGCACCGTGTGCAAGGGATGCTCCATCCCTGAGGCACCCTGCAGCCCGATCTGCACCTGGCAGGCATTTCCCTATATGTTGAATTTATTTCAGCCCTCAGCCTTTGCGTTATCCCGACTGGCTCACAAGGCTGCCTGCAAAGTGGGGCGCTGCAACACTTTAATCAGACCTGGCAGGTCCATGTGCACTGACGTAAAACAGATGCAGAAGCACACCGCTCTTGAAGAATTTGCAAGCTATAAACTTCCCCCTGCTTCCTAGCCTGGCCAGTTGACAGCTGAGTTTTCGCACACTTTTAGTGGCCTGGTCTCCCATAAAAAACAGCAGAGAGGACTGAAAAGCAATATAAAATGGCAAAGGCCAATGAAGCCTTTAATGGAGTCAAATTGAGCCTCTGCAGCTAAGGTAGGCACAAAGGCAGTACCAAAGATGCATTTAATCAATTTAATCTTTGCTAGCACTTGAAGGAAGGCAAAGCAAGGAGCGATTTCTCCAGCCTTCCTCCTATTCTCTTCTTACTCTTCCCTGAAACTAATTTTTGTTGAGGAAACTCCAAGTTGTGCAGCAGGTGGGAGGAACCAAGCACATCATGCAAAGCCTGAGACATGAACCGCAGCAGGCAAAAGTCCACGCTCACACCCAGCTGCAGGGTCGTTAGGGGCTGATGTTCCCACTGTGTGCTAATTGCTGCTGCACTCACCTGGACCCCAGCAGTGCTGGTATCTCAGGGTCACTGGCAGTGTGACTGCAGCCACCCCTATTCCAGCTCTCTGCAGCGTTGCTTCTGGCCTCCCTCATCTCTGCCCTTTAAGAGATCTGTTCTCAGTATTTGGAAATCACAAGATAAAGCCCCCCAAATGAAGAGGCTTTGAGCGAGTGTTGGATCTATCGATTTGTCTGCTGGCCTTTCAGTTTGCAGAGTACACATTTTCTAGCTCAGCTGTGAAATCACGAGGGCTATATATAACAGGTTGAGTTTTTTCACAGGACTCCAGTTGCTAACAGCTTTGAGAAAACAAAGTTCCAAGTAACGCGGAAGTCCTGGGATGCGCAGTGAGTGAGCCAGGCTGCAGCCCATGAACGTTTCTCCTAGCAGCGCTATGGGCCGCCTCTGCTGCCTCCAGCACCCCTTTCTCCTCTCYCTGCGCTTATCCCCAGCCCAGTCAGGTTTGCACAACTGTCTATTAGGTCAATGAACTGGATAWGGGAACTGATCTGGCTTAAATCTATAAACATGTTCATACACATATTTCCATATTACTGTACAGATACATGTATATGCAGCTTTCTTTCAAGCCTAGGTGAGTTCCCTGACTAGGTTCATCATGCTGCAAAAAGGCAGTGACAGGGAGGTGCTTTTCTGTCATTTCCACTATTTGCTATGAAAAAACACCTTAAAAACATGCGCTTAAATCATTTAAGCAACAACTCCTCTGACACTTTCTTACGGAGAGCATCCGATAGCCAAATACATCTGTCTGTGAGAGCATTCCTCCCTAATCCATGGCATAAATTTTTCTTCCTGCTTTTATCCTTCACATAAGAGAGCAGTGGTGTGATGGATGTTTTATTTGTGGCAGCTCTTCCAGACAACCCTGTCTGGGTTAAGCGTGGCAGTTGCTGCCTGGGAAGGTCCACATGGGGAGGAGCTGGAGGAGAAGCCCAGCCGGGGCTCCCTGCACCGGGGCGCTGCGAGCCGGAGCAGCCAGCGGCGCGTGGCGGAGGGGCGTCCGGCATCCCCCCGGACACTGGTGAGGTGAGTGGAGGCAACTGAGTGCAAGGGGTCAGGCAGAGCAGAGTAACCCACGGCACGGCTGGAAAGCAATGCTAAAGGCAACGAGCAGCGTTTCATCGCGGGAGGCTGAAGAGAACAACCGAGAGGTGTTGAAGGGCACCAAATTTGAAGTCCCTTTAAAGAGGCAGGAGTGGGCGAACGCCTTGGCCTGGGGCCCCGAAGCACTGCCTTGCTCCTGCTCGAGCTGTTCCCTCGTGCACGCTTTCTTGGGCTCAGACCCCGGAGCAGGGTGCTTTGACGTGGCAAGCGGCTGTGTGGCAGCCGGGCCACGGCAACGGCGGGTGCCGTAGCCTGAGGTAGCACAGCGGAGGCTGAGCCAAAAGCATCTGTTCAGCTGAAAGCGGGTGAAAAACCTCGGCCAAGAGTGAAACAGCTGCTTTCTCCCACCTACTGCCACTGACAACGCTCACAGTGAAAGCAACAGCTGTGACAGAAGTGCTTATGCCGAAATTGTGTGTACAGCTTGGAGAGCAAAGGGAGAGTTACTGTGGCTCGGCTGATGTGCAGTGCGCTGTTAACTGTGTGCGCCACACTCCAACGTTGTGCTTGTGTCCAAGACACCTTCTGCAAAATGGSGGTTTGCAGCTGTCCTTCGTTCCCCAGCTTTTGCAAGCTCAGCTCTGTGTAACAKCACTCCAGGGCTCTGATCTTTGATGACACAGCTCGTCACACCACCCCAGGCACGCTGGGGGCACTAGGGCTTGGAGCTGCAGCGTGGGGGCTACCAAGGTGGGAGAAAACATCAGGGCTTTTCTGCCAAGGGAACATTAAAAGATTTATCTCCTCTGCCTGGTGCTTACAGGACTGCAATGTCCCAGAGATTTCTCCTTCCTCACCTTTCCTCTCTCTTGTCAGATGGGTTGAAACTGGTCTGCATGCTCCAAAATGATGCAGGGAGACATGCCAGCCCCCATGTGAATATGTCCAGAGGCTGAGCTTGAGCAGAAATCTGTCCTGGAGGAAATGAGGCAGATAGAGCTCCGTGTGCTGCAGCCTGGGGAGCCCGTGTCCCCAGGAAGGATGGAACTTGGTGGGGGGAAGTACAAGGACAATTCGACAAGGCAGGTGGTAAAATGTAATTTCAGATCTCATGCAGACAAGGGAAGAGGAAAAGTAGACTGAAAAGACTGAGTTATTTGCTGTTTTGGAATGCTTTATTTTTCATCTTCTCTGAAGTATTTACATAATCTTTTTTTTTTTTTTTTTTTTTTTTAATTTTTGCTTGGAGACTTTCTTAAAGGAAACCTTTTTGTCTGTGCTACTTTGGCAGCCTCTGCTTGAGCATCAGCAAAATATTCTGTGCTTACTGTGATCAGAAAACATCAGATTCTGGGAGATGCACAAAGCAATTACAACCAAAGTCCTGGAAAAGGGAGAAGTTGGGGACAAGGGCGTCTCCTCATAGCAAATCTTGCCTGCACCCAGCCTTAGCTTGCAGTGCAGTAGCCTGCATATGGCCATATCCTGCCTTGTTCCTGCAGGGTCCTCGAGTTCCCTTTAGCTTCAAGCCCGTGGCTCTAGGTTCAGGTAGTGGCTAGTGCCCAATGTTGTGTGTGTGGAAGTGTGCTGGGATACRGAGCCTTCCTTGCTGGTCTTCAACTAATCCAGTATTTCTGTTGATCCGAAAGTACTAAACCCCAGACACTGTGAGTGAAGGCTGCACCAGAACATTTCAGCTGGTTATTGAGGTCCCCTGCTAAGCCCCTTTGACATATCATCAGGCTGTGAAACACAACAGCATTGCTAAAGAAATGGAGATGTTTCATTTAGAAAATGCTGAAACTAAGCATTCAGACTTCTCTGCAAGAAGGAGTAACTAAACAGCCCTTCTTTAGCTTGGAAATACTTGCCAAGTTCCATCTAAAGTTCATTGCCCACTTTGCCTACATGCATTTTCCAATGAATAAACCATTTCTTTCCACCCTACCAAAAAAAAAAAAAAAAGGAAAAAAGATTTTTTTCCCCCCATTCTAACACTGTGTTTGTATCTGGGTACAGAGCCAGACTTGCTCCAAGACTCTCTGCTCCTCTTCATTTCCATAACTGTGCTGGAAATCTCAGGACGACAGGCTTTCATCCACCACCTGGGGAAGGGAGAGGTCACTTCCAAAGGGAAAACTGCGTTAAAGAATATATATTAAAAAAAAAAAAAAAAAAGGAAAGAAAACTCAAAACCTCTTGAAACAAAAAACGAGTGATTTTCCAGATCATTGGTTGTCTTAAAACACAAGGGGAAATGTTCCGTGATGGTTAGCAGCAGAGCTATCCAAGTGCTTAAAGTCCTGATCTCCCCAGCCCTCTGTCTGATAGTGAGTATTTATTCTGTGTTGACAGAAGGGTGCTCCAGGGTAGGAGTTAATATTAATTATATGACAAATACATCCTTGGGCAGTGATTTGCATGCGGCCTTACATCAAACAACTCAAGGTCCTGCAAAAGAAGAGTGGAGCCCGTTCCTGCTCCCTGCTGCATATTGAACGAATCCAGGCACGATATTTGACTGCTGTAACCTTCAGGAAGATCTGAGCGTGTTTCCAGTCACTGTAGAGCCAAGCATGTGACTGGCTTTGCGGCTGCTGGTGCTGTGGACCTTGAAGCCTTTGCCCATGGGACTGTCAAAATAGTTAGGAGAACCCGCAGTGAAATACTTGCTGGGGGGGCACCAAGATATGCAGTGTCACAACTGGTAGGTTGCCTTCTTAAACCAGCCTTGTATTTACAGCTTTATCATCTGCAAAGAGCAGCTGGCGCCTCACGCCGCTGCATACTCCGCAGCGTGACTCTAACTTGCAGGCTGATTTATGGAGTGTGTCTTCCTCTTCTCAGTAAAAATTATAAATGGCACCAAAAAAAGAAAAAGAAAAGTGACTGACTCTCTTTACTTTGGGCTTTGCCATCATAACTGACAGGGAAGYGGGCAGATGGGAAAATACCTGCTGAGAATGAAGGAAGCTCTACTAAACRAAGATCTATCTCAATTTCCCACAGGGTTATCAATGCCTTGGTGATCGGAGRATGCGAATAACATATTGTTGGAGCCAGGTGCCAGCAGAGGAACAGCCCAGCTATACAGGACCTTGTAAAGAAACAAATCCGGCATGCTCGGAGTGACCCAGCCAAGAAGTATCTGATCCCAGAGCTGTTTCTTATTTTGCTTATCCATTTCATTACCATGGTTGCCTTTCACTGCCGGAAGAAAGGAAACAGCACCGTGAAATCCTCTGGCTCAAGGGGATCAGCATGGAGATGTTCAGGAACCCTTTTATGACTA